>NC_133473.1:18119698-18123511 GCF_025370935.1 Choristoneura fumiferana
GTCCTTCTCTCTTTCTCTGTTCTCAAATTAAGAGCTATGCTCTTGTCCGGTGGAGTAATCGCCACTCCGCACGGTCTTTGGTCAGCTGTTTGACTTCCTGATACGACACGACACCCACCCTTTTCCTTCACCTGGTCAAAATAGGTAAATTCTTGGTCTTCTTCTACCTCGTTTTCCTTCTAATTTTGCCTTCCAGTAGATTAAGAAGGAAATTGTTTAAACATTAACCAATCAAAAATCATCTCACGCTTACATTTTGATTAAAAGTAGAGCTCTGCTAGCACTGGATATTCATAAATAGCTGCATTTGCACGATACGGTCTTTTTAAAAGTAACAGGTAACAGAAATGTACTAAAGAAATAATAGTCTTCCAAAGATCTCGTATGTATTCGCAAGTCACTTGACAGTCATTTATATTGATAGCATCAAGTGTAAAATACTTCGATTTCATCGCGTATCTCCTGACAATGATTAATGATGCACCGATGAAATTTTAATGGTGCTGTTCTGTTACCCCAGTTAAGTTCAGGGTTTTGTGTTCTTCGTCCTTTTGTCCTTCGTAGATAACCAAGTTTGGCAACTGGTTCGCTATAAGGATTTTTTGGTAACTTACCTCTTAATGTGGGTTTTTTGCAGGCAAATAAAGTAATGTCTTACTTACCAGATTTGTTATTTTCACAGTAGTTTCCTGATAAAAACTATGGTATGTCCTTTCCAGGAAGAGATAACAGACAAAGAGTTTTACATTTATAATATTAGTAAGTAAATTAGTATATAATTTATTGCATTAGTGAGAGGATGAATAAGAATATGGATGATTTATATTTAAAAAAGTTATAAAAACATTTATGAAACGACATCAAATTTTGATGTCGTTTCATAAAATGTTTTTGGTAGTACTCGTACAAAAGATCCCTACGGACTATCAGCGTCCGCCGTCATATACATACTAGTATATTAATTAAAACCCTAACCCAAATTAAGCCAGGTTTATGAGTTTGGTGGCTTTTTAGCTAATTGCCGTCATGTTAATTGGTACGTCTGGGGGAGACGGCTTTGTGTACCCTGACGTAATCAGTTCTGGTTAAAACATGATTTATAAGGGTTGAGACGTGAATGAAAAGTAATTTTGAGGTTAGCCGGAATCACGTCAATTTGTTAGTTTCTTTGCGGTTTCTAAGAAACAGTTTCGTAACAGGCGTTTTGTTTCGCTCTCTTCTAAGTCGATATGCCTTAACAGAGTGGTCGTCGCCGTCGAAAAAGGATCAGCAGTGAACCGTCTTCCATACCACAGAGCTGGAGTAAGGAGTTCGTTACATCAAAAGAGTTTAGTTTCACCGGTATAATACATACGAGTATATAAATCCTTTTACTGAATTACCTGAACAAAGACCTCGCAGAAAGGAAATGAGAGGGCTTGGGCTGTGCTTAGTGCGGATTGGTTGGATTTTCGAAGACATTTGGATGTTACTCAATAACGCAATAACGGCTGAACGGATTTAGACTAAACAGGCGTATAATATACAACGATTTGGATATCCCGGTGGTAATGCATTGCCGTGAAATAATATTAAAACTTCAAACAAAAACACAGGGCGCTGTCCAAGAACGTTGAAATTCTTTGACATTCAAGATGACGTGTTAACTTTCTTTGTGATTAAAAATGACGATGTCCGTGTAAAAATTGTGCTCTTTAAAAATAACTGTACTTATTTTTTTTTTTTTTTTCCCTTTTTCTTTCCTTCTCCTTTTTTTCAGCGAGCTGGGACGAGGTATGTTTGGAGTTCAGAGAGAATAGAATCTGCAACGAGACTATCCGACACTGCAGGGCTACTACGAAACTAGAAACTCGGAGTTCGTATCGTACCGTTCCTCTCGCTCTCGTATTAAATAGTATAAGTGTCAGAGGGACCGCACGACACGAACTTCGAGTTTCGAGTTTCGTAGTAGCCCTGCAGGTCATCGACGTAGCTGAGAGAATTAGCAAGTTAAAGTGTCAGATTGGCTGGGTTATACTTATCTGCCGAAAAACCGACAACCGTTGGAGTAACCGAGTTCATGAGTAGAGAATGTATCTCGGCAAAAGTATAGGATGCCCTCCTGCCAGGTGGAGTGACGATCTGCAAAAAGCTGCTGGTGAAGCTGGATGGGTGTAGCCAAAGACAGGGCGCAATGGCTCTCTTTTGAGGAGGCCTATGTCCAGCAGTGGACTGCTACAGGCTGATAATGAACTTTAAGACTAAACTCTAAGATTATTAATGTTTCTTATAAAAGTATCTCTAAACGGACGAAACCGAGGGTTCACTTTTGTAACAGTTTAGTACTATCGGATTAAAAAGTGATTTTAAAAGACTAATCTAATTTTAAATTTTAAGGCTATGAAACGACTTTGCTGATCTGACGCTAACAATAGATGAAGTCTTAATGAAATGTTTCCGAGGCTAGACGGTTCAAAAAACGTTAATTAAATATAACTGGGAATTAAAGGTCACCCGGTGATAAAAGATTAATGAATAAATTTATAAAGTACGAACTTTATCCCATTAATATTATATTTTTTTTTATCAAATAGCTGGAAAACGAGCATGCGGGTCACCTGATGGTAAGCGATCACCGCCACCCATGTACAGCTACAGCATTATTAGGACTGCGGGTGCGTTGCTGGCCTAAATGGGAGGGGGATAGAGGAATAGAGGAAGGCGGGAGGGGAGTTGTTGGGGTTCTCACGTCTTAACCTCTGAAACGACGTAGATGAAATTCGGTATACAGATAGTTTGAGTCCCGGGGAAGGACATAGAATAGTTTTTATCCCGGAAAATTGCATAGTTCCCGCGGGATATCAATAAACTAATAAAATTCTACGCGGATGGAGTCGCGGGCAACAGGATAATTAAAATATAGATAATTATGTACAGTCGCCATCACCAATCTCTGACATAACAAAGCGTGCATAAATATCTGATATTTACGACTATTTCTAGGGCGGTAGAACGCGTTAGATATTTTTGCTTGCTCCTCATTATCAATCATATCAGCCAAATGGGACACCCAAATACTCCGAAATATTTTATTCCGAATTGCTGATTCCGATTTTCAAAACTCCAATTTTCACAATTCCTAAGACACATAATACCGATTAGTTAAAAACACGAAATTTATTTTTCCGAATTTACCGACTTTTCTAATATCTGATTTTCATAATTCCGAATAATGAAAAACAACATGTTATTAGGCCGAAGTACAGTATTCCGTTTATCAATTTCCCGAAATAACAT
The DNA here is from genome assembly GCF_025370935.1 of Choristoneura fumiferana. Lineage (NCBI taxonomy): Eukaryota > Metazoa > Arthropoda > Insecta > Lepidoptera > Tortricidae > Choristoneura > Choristoneura fumiferana. Next base: position 18,122,975 of record NC_133473.1, read on the forward strand.
CGTTAATTCGGAAATATGATATTCGGCACAAAATAAACTTCGTGGTTTTAATAATAGGAATCTTGAACTTCGGATCTCGAATTAATATCAATCAATTTAGGTAAATTGATCTGCATAGGGTAGGTTAGGTTAGAATTGCGTCAAGGCGCGAAGCGCCTAAATGCGCGAAATAGGAGCTCCGCAAAGCGGAGCTCCGTCGACCTTGTCTCACATTGCTGAAAATGAGTAACAGTAAGTAATAATATTGTAGGTCAATATTACCTTATGTAGGTAATAAGTCAGGATTTATTATTGATCGGTGTAATGATATTCGGAATTTTGAAAATTGATATTTTAGTAATTGGAATTCGTATTTTTGACATTTCGGATTATTATTGAGTCGGACCTCTTATTGTTCGGTGTATAATTCGGAATTTTGAAAATCGTAATTTTAAACCTTTGATATTTTTAATTATCGGATTTATAAAAAAATGATTTATGAATAATCGGAATAAGTAGACATATTAGAAGTTTTAAAACACTCGGAATGATAAAAAT
>NC_133473.1:18123611-18328336 GCF_025370935.1 Choristoneura fumiferana
CACAAAATCGAAAACCCGGCTGAAGAAGAAAGCCATACAAAATTGGGACTTCCATGCACCTCTTTCTGAAGAAATTCTTGAGGGTTTCCCTAAAGATGGCAAGAACAGCCAAGGTAAACACTTTATATTTCAATTTATCTCTATTGCAACTTGACTTACTGCATCTTATAATATATAATAAAATAATAAAGATATTGATTTAATAGTTTGTTACAAAATTCTACATAGGTACATAACAAATAATAAGTACAATCAAAACTATCAAAAGGAAAGCGACTCAGCTATGCCTGCACCTTGCAGAACAAAGTCCCTTGGCTAACAGGCGCTGTTTTGAGTCGCCCCATAAACCATAACCCTAATAAATACCATCAAACTACATGCACATATTTTTATACAATATATGTTATAAATTAATTTGCTTCGTCATCAATAATATTGCTAGGTATTTTGAGTGTATAGTATAGTTGCCGGTCAGAGCATTAGTAATAGACAGAAAATTGGCTATACACACTAATTATATTTCACCTGTATAAGTTAGTGGAAGCTTCTGGCTAAATTTAACTTTGTTTCAGGTTCAGCTTTGGAGTTGCCCAGTGTGGAATATTTACATGCACAGCCTTCCACAAGTGCTGTGCAGTGCAAAACGGACAATACAATACTACAATACATACTTGTGTAACGTGAAACTGTATTTACCTATGTAAAGAAAACAGATCCATGACATGAAAATAAATTATTATTAAGAAAAACAACTTTTTTTTTCTTTAATTCGATCATTTAATTAATAAAAAAGCGCACCACTACGTGCCGTTTTTTGACAATATATCTAAAAAATTACAACACTATGCTGTTACAATATCGATAATATCGACTGTTCCTAACAACACTACTGTCAATGTGACTTTTTTCGGCCCTGTTTAGTCTGTGCAGTTCGTTTCTTGATATTGGCCACAAAAAAGAACTGAATTCATACTACAATCGTGGTATTGTTGTATGAGAGTTCCGACTCTTAAACGTAGTGAATTATATACTCTTTGTGTAGTACAGTCGATCATAAATTGTGAGCAAATAATTTAAAAAATATCACACAATACACTTCTACGCCGTTAACAATAGAGTCGTGTTTAGATATTTTTGATCAAGTTTTAAGGCAAACGTTATCCTAACGAAAATAATATATATACCTTTCAATGTTTTATCAGCATCAATGTTATAACTCATTTGTTTTATTCAAACACGCCTTTATTTCATTTTGAAAGACCAGTAACAAATGGATTTTCTCTTTTTATTAATTAATTATGTACATCATTTTTCAACGCTGACTGGCAGGCTTGTGCTGTAATAACCGGCCCAATTTCCCCTGATTATTTCACATTTCGGACAAAAGGAGTTCACCTGTCAAAGACGATGAACAATCTGCCCTTGACCTCTTGAAAGTAGAATTCGTGTTTGCTTTACAATAAAGCCAAGAGTCTAGCTAAAGTTGTTTACAGTACTCATATATTGGGTGTACAGTCACCTCTCGAGATTGTTGCTACTCTTGTTACACTTAGTAGTTACGAGTACATTAGCCGTGTAATGGCTATTCTGATTTAATATACCAATATTTGTGTGAAAAATACGAATGTTTGTTCTCGAGTCTTGGGTGTTTAATATGTATTTAAGTATGTATTTATCTATTTAAGTATGTTTATCCGTTGCCTAGTATTCCACAACACAAGCTTTGCTTACTTTGGGACTAGGTCAATGGTACAATATTTTAGACTATTGCGGTTATTATTGTTGCGGTTAGGGTAAACCATACAGTAATTGGCTACGTTACAGTAATTGCCCACTTGATCTTTTTATATGAAACAACAATAATACAAATAATTAAATGATAAAAGTGACTAGATTAGGTATTATAATTAGCACGATAGTTTGTTATGATTTTATCAACCACTTTTCTTTGTAAATTTTTGATTTAATTCAAGTGGGCGATTACTGTACCGTGGCCAATTACTGTATGTTTACCCTATATTAGTAATAACTTATTTTATGAATTAAATTGGGATTTTTGTTCTGCGTACCTTGATACAAAATACAAATACAAATATTCTTATTGATAACCAAAAGCAGTACAGAGACATTACAAAAATAGAAAAAATCAGGTAGACAATAGGCGGTCTTATCGCTAAAAAGCGATCTCTTCCAGACAACAATTTCTGAGAAATTAATAAATTAAATATGAACAGACTAATGTAGGTGGCAAAGATAACAGACAGGAGCAACGTAGAATTAATAGACAATAAATATTAAAAACAATACAAAAGTATAATAGAAATTATATGAATAAAAAATACATCAAATATGATACCTATAAACTACATTATATACTTGTTTTTAACCAAACTCGAACATAACCCGTATTTAATTCATAAAATTAGGTCAATTGGTGCCAAGTGTGCCGTTATTCATTTTATTATTTATTCGTATGGCTTTATAAAGCGAAAGTGTGTTGTGGTTTGTGTGTTTGAAAGAAAGAAAGAAAGAAAGAAAATACATTTATTTAACGCCATAAAAAACAAACATAGGAACAAAAAAACAAACATAGGAACAATAAAAAACAAACATAGGAACAAGTCTAGCTGCTAGGCAGACTTGGTTTGTATGTTGGTCCGTCTTTCACGTCGAAACGGCGCGGCGGATCGACGTGCTTTTTGGCATAGAGATAGTTTATGGGCCAGAGAGTGACATAGGCTACCTTTTATCCCGGAAAATAAACAGTTCCCAAAGGGAACAGCGCACGATAACCGAATTCAGGCGGGTTAAGCCACGGGCAAAAGCTAGTTATTAAATACAACCGTTCAAATTCACAATGTAATATCTAGATTCTGTATCCATTGGATTGCGTCGTTGTCATGGGTAAGCAGGTCTGCCGGTGACCTTCGTATTTAGTGAGTGGGCAGTGGGCGATGATGTGCTTGGTGTCCTGTACTGGGGCTCCACAATCAAATGCTCTCCACCCATATTTGTGCATAAATGCTCGGTTTCTGCCACAGCACCTGTTCAACTGGCCCAAGATCTTCCTGAGAAGTGAGAAGCCAGTTTCGCTGTGGGGTTTATTTTGGTTGGCGCATTTTTCGGTGAGTTAGCAGCCTTTTCCCTTTTCCTGATTTCCCGTGACATTTATTATTATATACTCTAATGTCTTAAACTTTCGTGATTTTCACTCATAGTCAAAATACCACGCACAGGACTTATCACGCTAACACACACGAGTAATATTTACCTCGACGTTTCGGCAACATTACAGTGGCCGTGATCACGAGTAGTCTAAAGTGGGGGGTGCCAAGTCTGATGGCAGCGATGACCAAGTGCGGGTAGTTCGTGATACGAGTGCCGGTACTATTTGTGATCAAGTGCGGGTAGTTCGAATGACTCGCGCTGCTAGGCAGACTTGACACCCCACACTTCAGACTAGTCGTGACCACGGTCACTGTAGTGTTAGCGTGATAAGTCCTGTGCGTGGTATTTTGACTATGATTTACTCTCTTCTAAGACACTCTTGACAGAGTCGCGGTTGCCGTCAGTTGAGGATCATGATAAGTGAACCATCATGACGACTCTCTTAGGAAAATAGTGGATGATGTCCCCCTGCCTCAATCAGAAGTTCTTAGTAATAGAGAGTGCTGCAACCCACATTCACATTAGGTCCCCTTTTACGACACCCACGGGAAAAGCTGGGTCCCTCCTATTCTAAAACCAGACACGCCACAGATATTTATAATATTTACTCTAAGTAGATCTATTACCCGGCCAAATTACGAACAGTAGCGAGTGGCTCAGCAATTTCTCAAGGTAACTGTACATAGAAAGTGGAGTTCTACGAAATACTTAAGCATGGAAAAATTTCATCAAACTTTCGAAAACTTTAATAGAATAATGATATTACATTTTCCAATGCCGTGATGTCAGAATTCATGTAAAATGAGCAGAAGAAAATCACATTCTTTATGTCGAAAATTTTGCTTCTAGTTGAGAAACTTCCACGAAAAATAGGAGCACGCTAGCGTAATTTAAAAAAAAGTTAAATTACCTGTGTATATTTTTCGGTGCATTTGCATTGAATCATTATTACCGCGAAGTAATAAAAAATATTAGGAAAAGCTTGTCTTTAGTGAAGTTGACTTTAAAATAATATTTCTTTATTCTGAGGGATTGTTTAAGCATCTCTTCTTGCTTCAGGTTTCTTCAAAATTCTTGGCAATTCATATTGTAATTTAATCTTTAAAATTAATTCTCCATACATTTCAAATGACAAGCAGTTTGGCTCGCTTTCCACAAATTTCCTATGAAAGAAACCGTCACCGCCGGTCTGACCCGAAAGATATCGAATGTTAAACCGTAGCCCGGACATGCACCATACAGCGTACACTCGGGTCACCCGGAGACGCAGTCTAGTGTTCAAAGTTTATTTTTTACTTAACGATCATAAATATTTATTAATTATTTTTTTTTTAAAATATAATAAGCTTGCTACGATAAACTTAACTTTTAACCTTTACTCTTTTTCAGTTCTTAATCTACGAATTTAAAATTCTTAGCAATTAAGTTATCAATACATTAAGTGACTAACAAAATAGAACCACAATTCATAAGAATTTGAGGACATACGTTAATACGTATCCCGTGTTCGTACTACCAATGGTATACCCGGTTCGATGGCACTACGTGTTGTGTTATTATTGATTCAAATAAGATTTTAGCAGCTCGTAGTTGTGATCGTAGTGGATAGACCCGAATGGATAGACAAAGTATATATCCCTCCGAAATTTACCAAATATTGTTTTGTGCCTAATTGCAAAAAATATTCATCGAAGGCACCGGATAAACATTTCGTTACAAATCGTCAATGATATGAATGATCATCCGCCGTATCCGTAAGAAAGCCAGGTGTCGTGTTTATCTGCAGTCCAGTATCAGCAATTCAGTATCCGTTATTAGTAGCCAAAATCATCGTAGAAGTCTTATATTTGAAGTTTTAGAGCAAAAAAGAACTAAACCGCCTATGTATGCAAACCACACGCCACGCACGACAAAATTTTGACACCGTCAACGTCAGGTTTACGTCATCACTTTTTTTTTTAATATAGACACTAGACTAAAGTAATAGATCTATTGTGTGGTAGTTTTGGAGCTATACCCTTTTAGAATAAACACATTTAAAAAAATGTAGTAAATTAATTAATAATCCTAGTGAAAGTTTAAAACTATCAGCGTCTTTCTCTTTCCAAACAGAATACAGAGAACGAATCAAATTATAGTCTTAGAAATATGAAATCTTGTCAATCGTCAAGTATCCCGTCACGATTCAGACAAATTACCTACAAATTAATCTGTAGCCCATCTTAAATCCAGTTTAGACCTGCAAGAAAAATTAATCGGTTAACGGACGGTCAAGAATAGTCAATGGCTTTTCGTAGTAGATTTTTTTTCGTAATTTCGTCATATAGTAATACAATAGGTACTTAGTATTTATAAGCTAATGGAATTTCGTTATCGAAAAAAGCGAGTGACAACTTTAAATCGTAATAAGTTTTTGGAAACTTTTAATAAGTACAAGTTTTTTACCGACTGTACTTTTTGTTGACTGTACTTGCATTGCCACCCAAATAACATTTGCATACCAAATTTCAAGTCCATGCCGTTAACCGTTGGAGAGTCTCCTGCGGAGACGATTCTGGCTGGACTACCACGATGTCACTACCAGATTATTGTATTATTATCACGTAATTCACATAAGTATACCAAATTTCAAGTCAATCCAACTACTAGAACTTGGTCGAATTTAATGTGCAAGATTTGATTACAGCCAGGCAGACAGATAACGCACATAGATACTCCTAGTACCTACTCGTTTTTTTACGTGTCGTGCATTTTTTGAAATTTACTTTTGGTCGCGTTGATTGAACAAATACCTAAGTGCAACCGGACAGGTGAAACTAAATAAAAGCAAAAAAAGACTGACACTTTTCATACCTACTTTAGCAAACCGGAGTAATTACCCAATTCCTGTCTTGTTATTATTTGAGTAACGAAATCAATTAAAATCGACTAGAATCAATCATAAAAAGACGGCGAAGACAATAAGAAAGTTGGCAAGAATTGCCTCCGCGCGCTGCTGTGAAATTGTAACCAGAAATGGAATGCAAATATTGAAGCCCGCAGCGATGCAGTAAAAGAGGAATATAAAAGCTTTTTATGCAGCGACACGCTCGATCTAGGCAGCGGCACACACTATCCGACTCACTGCTGCCGGTGCTATATACCGATGGGTGGCGAGATGTTGTGCGCGTGATTGGGGTGCTAATAGATAGACTAGCCAGACTTTGCTCAGCCTACGCGCTGTTGAACTTTCGAAGGGGAATAAATAAATAGATAAATATCATGGGACACTTTACACCAAGTCCCAAACTAAGCTAAGCTACTAGATGATGAGAAGCTATGGATACTAGGCAACGTATCATCATTCGTAGGTATCATTCGAGTACGCATTATTTAATTTTCCCTGTAACTATGCAGGTTTTATTTATTTATTAGAAGAGAACCAACAGCAATACGATTATAAAAATAGCAACATAGAGCTAATCGCAGGATCCCACAGATAGTCACAAACTGCAAGTTGAAGCTTAACTTAAACGAGGTGATACGCACTAGATACTACTCAAAAAATATGATACATTTTTAAATTACATTCTCACTTTAATATGAGTATTAGAATCAGGCAAGCACTGCACTACTTAGAAACTGAAAATATAAATATGATGAAATGATTAATTTTATTGACATCGTTATCTTCATTTAGGCATGTTGTATTACAAATACCCGCATGAAATTTGACAAGAGGAGGCTTAACGGTTTATATTTCTTGGAAATATCAGAATAAAAAAGCCGATGTATTATTCCAGTCGTCCAGCTATGTTCGTGTCAAATTTCATGCAAATCTGTTCAGCCATTTTAGCGTGAAGGAGTTACAAACACACACTGCACACACTTACAAAATATCGAATTTACAATATTAGTAGAATTAATGAGCAAGTACTTAGGACTTACGAGTAAGTACGCATATTCTATCAATTAGTCACTGAGATAAAATTTTACCAAAATGCATGCAATATTCCAAAGGCAGCGTTGTCGACGTTTTCTCTAATAATTTCAACGTAACAGGCAACCTGGCCCTCAAACAGTTGATCAGATTTGACTGTATCGCGGTCGCAATGCCGTAGTGCTTAGTAACCGAGCCCGCCAGGCAATTCTAGTGCATTCATGTGCTCCCAATTTGCTCATGCCTGCTTCCGAATTAGCGCAGAATTTCCAAACATCGAATTCTACGTATTGACGTTACGATGCGCGCACTCGTGAATACGCTAAGATTAGCAAGAAATTATTGCATGCACGTAATGCAAATGGATGTTTGTATCTCTATAAGAAATTAGGACGTGTTGTGAGGTGGCACCCGAAAATAATTCCCAAGCTAGCTCCGCCCACCACTAACGAAGACAAATTCGTTTACGCGGTTGCCCAAAAGTATAACATGACTCATCAAGTAAACTAAAACACAAAATAAAATAACCATAATTTGCTAGACAAACAAAATTACTATCATGCCTAAAACAATTTAGTATGAATTGTAATCGTTTTAAAATATTTGGCAAAATAAGTTACGTTACTTTGGAGCTCATTTCTATCAAGTATATTGTTACTAATTGTGGTTTTCTTTTCTAAGTACCTCAACTCGCGAGAATATAATGATACCTTGATGATATTTGGTTACAAAATATCCATGCGATTATTTAAAAAGATTATGTCTTAGCTGTATTCGTTTTTCCTTTTGAAGTACGGAACCCTAAAAAGCAAGATAATACAATTTTTCATGTAGTAAGTGAATGCGATTGTACGTAAACCAAAGAGTATATAATCACTACGTTTTAAGAGTCGGAACTCTCATACAAAAACAATACCACGATTGTAGTATGAATTCAGTGTCTTTTTGGTGCCAATATCAAGAAACGAACTGCACAGACTAAACAGGGCCGAAAAAGTCACATTGACAAGTAGTGTTGTTAGGAACAGTCGATATTATCGATATTGTAACAGCAGCATAGTGTTGTGCTTTTTTATCGATATATTGTCAAAAAACGGCACGTAGTGGTGCGCTTTTTATTAATTAAATGATCGAATTAAAGAAAAAAAAGTTGTTTCTTTAATAATAATATTTTCATGTCATGGATCTGTTTTTCTTTACATAGGTAAATACAGTTTCACTTTACACAAGTATTGTATTGTAGTATTGTATTGTCCGTTTTGCACTGCACAGCACTTGTGGAAGGCTGTGCATGTAATATTCCACACTGGGCAACTCCAAAGCTGAACCTGAAACAAAGTTAATTTAGCCAGTAGCTTACACTAACTAATGCAAGATAAATAAAATTGGTACGCACAATCCAATTTTTTGTCATATTGCAGGTCAATGACCTATGTTTACCTAGACAACTTTCTTACAATTTCTTGCCTTATTGTCAAATATGTCTTTACTTGTCAAATGAATGAAATGAAATGAAGGTGATCTTGGAGTTAGTTGACAATACATAATTTGTATACCTCTGATAAACAATCTACTTGCCATGCCAATGTAATGAAATTATTCTGTAGTTTTTACCCGATTCTGGTGAAGCCCAAAAGGAGGATTATATTTTGACCTGTATGTATGCATATCCATTTCTATCTCCTCTAACTACTAAGCAGCTCAACCTATTTTTAACCCCTAACGCAAAAGAGGAGTGTTATTACATGAAGTGTACCATAAACACAGACAATACAGAAAAAATGATCAAGTGCGACTTGGACTCGTACATGAAAGGTTCCGTAAACAGTTCAATAAAAGTTTTTCTGAAAATTCTTCTAATTTAAGTATTTTTTTTTGCTGACTGTACTATATGCCCCTGGTTACCAAAGTACTCGTCAAGACGACAAACGAGTCCAAACTCGATGCAGTTGTGTTGTTATCACAGTGTTCCTATGGTCACCGCTAGCTTTATTATCAGATCAACTCTAAAATTCTAAATTATGCTATAAGGTATAGATTTTTATCAGTGATAGCTTACCTGTATTATTGTCAGTTTTACACTGCGCACCACTTGTAGAAGGCTGTGCATGTAAATATTCCACACTGGGCAACTCCAAAGCTGAACCTGAAACAAAGTTTAATTTAGCCAGAAGCTTCCACTAACTTATACAGGTGAAATATAATTAGTGTGTACAGCCATTTTTCTGTCTATTACTAATGCTCTGACCGGCAACTATACTATACACTCAAAATACCTAGCATTATTATTGATGACGAAGCAAATTAATTTATAACATATATTGTATGTAAAAAAAATATGTGCATGTGTATTGATGGTATTTATTAGGGTTATGGTTTATGGGGGCGACTGAAAAACAGCGCCTGTTAGCCAAGGGACTTTGTTCTGCAAGGTGCAGGCATAAGCTGAGTCGCTTTCCCTTTTGATAGTTTGATTGTACTTATTATTTGTTATGTACCTATGTAGAATTTGTAAACAACTATTAAATCAAATATCTTTTAATTTTTTATTATTATTATTATAGATGCAGTAAGTCAAGTTGCAATAGAGAGATAAATTGAAAATAAAATAAAGTGTTTACCTTGGCTGTTCTTGCCATCTTTAGGGAACCCTTCAAGAATTTCTTCAGAAAAAGGTGGCATGGGAAGTCCCAATTTTGGTATGGTTTTCTTCTTCAGCCGGGTTTTCGATTTTGTGAAATCTCGTTGCCAACTACTTTCACCCACTGCTTACAACTGAAATAAAATTTAATTGTCGTGATACTATATAATACGAATTGACGTCGGCCAGCCAAATATAACCTCAACACCTATTATCAGATTTATAAGTAACTTTACTTACACATGTTCACTTAGAGGAAATCTAGCAAAGAACATTTTGTTTTCACAATGTTTTTCTTGAATACCACAAATTTCGCATCTCCTCATGTTGAATGGTTTCTTAGTAAAGGACAGCCGTGAAAAATAACGGTAAAAACTAGAGTCCTGTCTCGAATAAATGCACTTTAGTGAAAGAAAAGTTAATGCGGAGGAGAAATAATCTCAAACTCAACGCTATTAACAAAACAAAACACCAAATACACGAAATTCAAACAGTAAACACAAAATCTCGCGAAGGCGTCCGTTCCCACGCAGCAGATGAAGGTTTGTGGGCTGCCATATAAATTGAAAAAATAGAACTACATTTTTTTCATTTACTTAAATAAAAAAGGATATCCAGTCAGAATTATTTTTATATTGTATTATTTATCTTAGTAATATTTTTTTCCGCTTATTTTTTTATTTCACAGCTTAAAATGTGAAGAATTGCAAATATTATAATTTAAGTGAAATCTTCTAAACACAGATCATTTCATAAATATGGCAACCAATAAGTTATTTTGAGAGGTTGGTACAAAAAAGTCACTAGCTCCATACATTAGATTTTTTGTATGGAGTTTCAACCCACTGACGTAAACTAGCAAACTAATTACGGCTCGGCTAAAAATGAAAACAAAAAATCCATTCTACTTAATTTAATTTTAAAAGTGAAAATTTGCAGGTGTTTGCCACGTTTGGGGAAAGTTTTGTTTTAAACAATAATTATAACTCGCCGAAAACAGCACAACGTTTGCACAAAATAAACTTGAAGCTGCGTGTTAAATGAAATCGCCACTTAAAATAAGCACGAACCGCATAGCTTGCAACTTGAAAATTGGGGAATATTAGAGACAGCGGGAATTCTAACACGATCTCCACATTCACATTAAATCCACACCGGAATCGGCGGAACATGAAAAAAAATGTGGAACTCGTTACAATAAAATCATACACGATTATTCAATTCCTCTGTAAATTTCAATTGGAGAAAATTCACCATGAAAAGATATGAGCTACAAATCGGGACCCATGTCCCGAGACGGGCACATGTCTGGATTTATACCGTCTAAAAGAAAATGTCTTTGGCGACGAACGCTTTTATTGAAATTGGCCGCATTACCATAATAATATTAGAGGGACTGGCAACCATCGGTGAAGTGTAAAATCTTAGTATACTACCCAATGTTCCCTTCTCGAAATACTGCAATCTACATATATTATGCCACCCGCGCCATTACAGGGATTCTGTTATTACCCTATCTTTTCCTTCGGAGCTTTATTTATTTACGATTATTTTACAAGTCTAGTTATTATCAGTGCTTTCAAATGGTTTTACAGACATGAAATGACATGAAAAAATTTAGATTGGTTTTTTGGAATCTTTTTGTATTTTTTTATTTCAATTCCAAATTTTTTGTTACTTTTACGGTCATCCCGTAAAACCCATATCGAAAATACAAACTGAAATATAGATGCATAGAAAAACCAGAAAAATAAGACCAGCGCTGGGGCTAGTGTCGCTGCTTAAGTGACTAAATAAGAAAACAAACAAGCTGAGATATGTGGTGCATAGGAGAAATTCGTGTCTGTATCACTGTCCAGTGGTGGTGTAGTGGTATAGCACGTGGCACGGAATGCCGAGGACCTGGGTTCGATTCCCAGCGCTGGTGTTATTTTTCTGGTTTTTCTATGCATCTCTATATTTTCATTGAATTAGTTTGAAACCTTGAAAAGCACATTGGATAATTTTGATTACGGAAAATTTCGTCGTTCCCGCGGGACAGACAAGCCATTATAAAATAAATGTACACTTTTAGACTCAAAGTAAAGCTTCAACAGTGACTCCTGCTACGAAAGGATATAAAACAAAAATAAAATAATCACAACAATCGAATTAAGAGCGAGAGCGGTTGCAAAATGTTCCAAACTTGCATCACAAACAACCCAAATCACACCCATCCAACTTCCTCTCTTTTCAAATATTCTACCGTACCTACCAAGTCTGGAACGTCTCGCTCTGTACCGAGGGTACCTACGAGAGCACCGAATAAGTAAACTTACTGTTAGAATATTTAGGCTGTACTCGTACTCTCATAGTGTATCGTAACACTGTCACAGTATCTCTAGAGCCGTTTTATGTAAAGGAAAGTTTACAGTAAGCTGTTTAGCGATTACGTGTAAACGATTTTCTCTGTAATAAGATGTTTAAGAACTAAAATCTCCTGCATATTTTCTAGCTCCAGTCGTTCGAGATGTGTCGTCTTTTGTTCGTGAATTCATCGGAAACATTCCTATGAGTTGTTAATTTAAAGATTGCTTTCGTTCTAAAGTTTTAGTTGAGACTTAGTATAAGTTACTCGATTGTTATTTAAAGTTATGTTATTAGAGGACGATTGGCATAGCAATATTATCGACGAGCATTTATTTATTTGATGACTTTCTAGTCAATTTAGATATTTATAATATAAAGAAATCCTAAATCAATGCCAATGAAAACGATAATACGATATTTGTCAGCTTCTGAATTTTCCATATTTCGGGCGATTGAATGTTTATGGTTATCCGAAAAATAATCTTACCTTACCTTAGCTTGCTTAAATTAATATTTTGCCATTTTTCATAAGAATTAAATGTGAATTGGTTATGAGTAAGTAATCTTCACTATTTATTGAGATTTTATATGTTTATTTAAAATTACTAACAGAGACAAGGTATTTGTGATTAGCCGTTATACGTAATTCATAATACATATTATAAAAATATTCCTCGTTATTTCATTGCTTTTCATATTTTTTATGCATTATGAAGAATAAAAATATCTGGCAACATAAACAATAAGAAGGCGGCGTGCGAATTCATACAAATTCTACGTTCCTTTAGACAATTCAATAACAACTTCACATTTACATTCAACAACAATCAATCCACATCCACAACTAAGTAAGTAACAACGCATTTTCGGAAGGGACAATATAATATCGCGCCGCGGCAAGACGAATGGCAACATTATCTAGGATTCCATTTGTACGTGCACGTTTAAGTTGAGACACGTAAAGTGTTCCGATTTGTTCGTGTAAGTTGTGTTTATGCTTTTTTGTGGGTCTTTTTGGTCGCATGACTGATGGAGGGCGGGACGTGACGCGTTTGTCGTCTGCGATACGCTATTGTATGCTTTCGGGAATGATGGGTTTGATTTTGGTACGGAAAATCTTTGCCGAGGCACTCTGAATGCGTGCACTGATAGATAGATTGATGTAATTTTGTGGAGATCCCATGGGAATTTCTATGGAAATTATATGGCAGTCACTATATCGCGAATTATTCATCCAAAGCCTTCATCATCCAAATTTACGGCAAAACACATGTCGCTAACTCTAAATTATAAAATTTATAAACAATCAATTTATTTATTTATAATCAAAATACCACCAACGGGACATATTTATTTTCCATAAACCGGACGACCGGACGGACGACTAAGTGGTTAGAGAACCTGACTACGAAGCTTGAGGTCCAGGGTTCGATTCCCGGCCGGGCAGATATTTGTGTATAAATAATATGAATGTTTGTTCTCGGGACTTGGATGTTTAATATGACTGTATTTAAATAAGTATGTAGTTTATCTATATAAATATGTTTATCCGTTGCCTAGTATCCATAGTACCTACAAGCTTTGCTTAGTTTGAGACTAGGTCAATCGGTGTCAAGTGTCCCATGGTATTTATTGTTTAAACGTCGAGTATTTCTGCTGCACGATAATTGATCAGGCATCTTCGATAGCTACAATTTCCTAACTCAAAGCTACTTTGCAGATCTAGAACCCAACACTTCCATAATATCTCGGCCTGTGCTATCAATATAGTCCATTATATAAATAAAGGCCGCCACGCCCCCAACGAATAGCTGCGACCTTCCGTCCTGCGATTTATGACAGCTGTCACATACTTCAGGACAAGTCGGACGCCAAGAAGTGATAAAAGTGCTGCTCCGGGCGCGCTTATACAGCATAGGAAGTATAGATTACTGTTACTGTTACAAATGTTGTAAAGCGACAAGATGCCGTTATGTTTTTGCTCGTTATGGGTAATCTCTAAAACTATTATATAAATTATACGATTAAAAGTTCTTTTACCTGTACAGAGCTATAATATATTAGCGACTAATATATTAATAAGTTACTTTTTGAACATGAAACTACCGTGAGACTCACTCATATCAAATCGCCCAAACAAAAGAATGGCTCATATCAATTCGGATTAGCCCGAAACTTGTCGAGCTAAACTCGATTTAAGACGTGAGTTATCCGGGTTAATATATTTAATATAAGTTACTTTTTATGAAATGCAATAATATAATACGGATGTATATCTAATTCCATAACAACTGTTGTCATAATTTGCAAAAACCGCATCCTAGTTTAAAAGCTTATATACACACAGACTTATGTACAGACAGCAGGAAGTAATTTTATTTTATACTATGTAAAAAAAAACAAGATTCACAATATACAGTTGTCTTGTGTATTTATTCAAAAAGTGTACAAAAAACATAAGCAAACCGCTACTTGCATTTCACTACTATTTTAATGATTGGTCAAATAAATGAAACCGTGCACTGAAACTTTGTGGAAAACATAGATTAAAAAGCCGATGCTTTAGGTTGGGGTTATAAATTCATTTCAGATTCATATCAAAAATAAAATGGAAACTTTTATTGATTTGTTAAGTAAGCGAAGCACTTGAAGTAAATGAAGCACTTCAAAGTTGAATAAAAACAGGGAAACAATTTTTCGAAACAGTGGCCGCTGCACACAGTTTTACAGTGAACAATTATTTCTGCTTCGTTAATATATTTCTTTGTTCTAAATGAGCAAATTGTTCCTTTGTCGCACAAAAAAGAGATCAAGTGCAAACTGTTCTTAAAACGCTGTTTCAGTACTCAGGAACGTTTGTTGTAATTAAAACTGTTTGCCGACACAGTGGCCTCCAGGCTTAGTGTTCTGTAAAAGTCTTCATTTTATAACTGACCTTTAGTAACTCATCTAGTGCAGGCCTCCTCTCAGAAAGAAGGTTTGGACTGTATTTCCCACGCGGGCCCCATGGATTGGGAGTTTTACACTCACCAGAGTTTTTTTAATCTATTCATAAATCATAATCATAAAGTGTTACGTAGCAAATATACAAAAAACAACGGCCAAGAGCGTGTCGGACACGCCCAAAATAGGGTTCCGTAGCCATTACGAAAAAATTAAGTAGTATTTTTATAAGGATTTCGTATTTTATACGGAATCTTCCAAGTTTAGGTATATTTTATACCTTAGGCTGCTATTTACTCATAAGCTACTAATAATTCTCAAGCAAACTTAGCCGTTATAGTTTTCCTTGAAAGTCTGATATACTTACTACTATCCTGATTTTTTTCAAATTTTTCCACCCATCGGTTTAGAATTTAGATTTTAGAGGGACGCTCGATTTTAATGAAAATTTTCTCTTTAAAGTTGAATATTTCGCAAACAAATCACTGAATCGAAGAATCGTTTTAGCAACCCGCTAATGGTTTGAAAAGACCTATAGGGTTAACGATACCCCACACTATAGGGTTGGATGAGAAAAAAAAATCACCCGCACTTTACGTCTATGGAAATTGGGAGGTACCCTAAAAAAATATTTTATTTGAATTTTTAATTGTACCATTTTGTCGGCATAGTATACTTATATATTCTTGCAAAATTACAGCTTTCTAGCATTGATAGTCCCTCAGCAAAGCCGCGGATGGACAGACAGACAGACATGGCGAAACTATAAGGGTTCCGTTTTTGCCATTTTGGCTCCGGAACCCTAAAAAAGCGAACAAAACCTGCTCGCCCAGCCTAATTTACTCAGACTGTAATAACGAATCGATTGCTATTTCATTTATTATTTTAATCGGATAAATAGTCACGCACTGCGGTTGAACACACGTAAATAATAAACAAATTATAAAGATGACTAAAATCACCACCCTGCCTTTTGGGCTAAGCTGGTGTGTGGTAAAAAAGTACAGAACTAATAAGACGAATGCAAATACCTCGCAAGCCATAAACGAGACCGCGCGTGTGGCTAAAAAGCCATAATATTATTTTTTCCAGCTCAGTCTGCAACTGCTCAAATAATTTGATTATTGTATTGCAGTGATGGTGGTTCAAAAAAAATTTTTTTTTAATGAAAACCATAATCTACTAAAACCTATGAAAACACGAAAAAAGGTGTGGTCGTGTGGTCATTGACAGAGGTAGAAGTGAAAAAATTAGCAATATCAATTGTGAAATGGATACTTGTGTTGTATTAGATATCATTTTAATATTGTAAATCTGTTTAAAAAAATATACCTCGTTAAGCTTTTTGCCGGATTCTTTTCAACACAGGTTTTTCCGAACCGGTAGTAGATTTTTTTGACATTCATAAGTGCTTATTATAGCCTAAATTGAATAAAGATATTTTGACTTTGACTTTTACTTTAAAAGGACAAACATGATTGCATTTCTCTTTTTTTATTACAATCTCTGTGTATAAAAGATTAGCGTGACTGACTGACTGATAAACATCGTGGAGGAACTAGAAGAGCTAGAAACTTGACGTTTGACAGACATATTTCATTTTCGGAATTCTCCCGGGACAGAGCTAGTCAATGTTTTGTTATGTCTATTTAAAAAAATATACCTTGTTGAGCTTCTTGCCGGATTCTTTTCAACACAGGTTTTTCCGAACCGGTAGTAGATTTTTTTTTGACATTCATAAGTGCTTGTTATAGCCAAAATTGATTAAAGATATTTTGACTTTGACTATGACTTTGGAAGGACAAACATGATTGCATTTCTCTTTTTTATTACAATCTCTGTGTATAAAAGAGTAGCGTGACTGACTGACTGATAGACATCGTGGAGGAACTACAAGAGCTAGAAACTTGACGTTTGACAGACATATTTCATTTTCGGAATTCTCCCGGGACAGAGCTAGCCAATGTTTTGTTCTTCAACGGGAGTATAATTGCAAAACAGTTGTAAAAATGCAAGCTTTAGTTAACTAGTCATCTTTATTATGCTATGAAATACATAGATTTATTAAATATGACCTTTATCGGCGTGTAGAAAGGCCCGTATGACTTTCAAATAAAAATAAAATTCATAAAGAAACTTTGCAGCTCTGAACAGAAATTTAAATTAAAAAAAAAACATAAATTAAATTTCAGTTCTAATAAATTACCTTTTGCAATGAAAAACAAACCCCCAAAAACGAAAACATCACGATATCGTAAACCCCTACTCCATTATCTTTTCGCCGTTAAATTATATTATTTGTTTCGTTGTCTACTAGGTACCAGACTTTTTATGACGTGAAAATAACTACCAGTCCTGAACACGTTATTTGTCCATCAATACACGCTAGAGCGTGCAGCGGTTAAACGGTCTGGAAAATATAATTTAAAATGCAATTCGGGGGTAAAAAACTGGTAAAATTGCTTTATTTTAAGTTAAAAACACGAGTCAATAAGAGCTTGCACATTTGATATTGGAAGCATTGGAAACTACGAGCTCAATTCACAAACAAAACCGTTCTAATCTTCACACTTAAACCGCCCCGTCAATTAACATTATAGCCTAAGATCCGAACTTGAAAAGATCTTCACCGGTCTTATAATAGAATGAAACTTATTATTTTATAATAAACTGGGCTATTTTTAATTATTTAAAAAAATATATTTTAATTACATTTTTGTTGCATCATCGAGATAATAAGAAAATTTTATATTAACTTAAAGTATAAAACCTATAGAATATGTAGACGTTGGGTTTGCTATTGTTTACCTGGACGAACTACTGGGTTGCCAGGTATAAACTCAAACAGTTATGTCGATGCCAGTTACTTTCACTTGAATAGATAATAGAACAAAAATTGTTTATCAACGTAAGCGCTGCTTCATTGTGAACACGTTGATATAGGGTTGTCTGCATTTAATTAAAAACTATTAAAAGTTATTAAAAATAAATGCCTGTCCAGGATTTTTTTAGCAAAACCATTTCTAATATATTTTCTAATATACTAAATTTATTATAAACTACATTTCATTCTATTATCAGACCGATGCAGATCTTTCAAGTTCGGATCTTCTACTATTACATTTGGCAAGGAGATAGATTTAAACCCTGGGATCATGGGAAGGACATAGGATAGATTTTGTCTCAGATAATAGTTCCTATAAGGGTACCAATACCAATGAACGAATTCTTCGCAGACGGGGTCACGATTGTCATATAGTAATTCGATTTGCTCCCTGATGTCTTATTTATAACTAGCGTAGTGATATATCGTTGCACCTCGTACGAGGTTTAGTGGGAAAGGCAACAAATTATGGTCACCAGTCTAGTGCGAATCAGAAAACGAAATAGGTACCTACGTAACGATACTAGACGAAAAAAAACCTGTTACAACAAATCATCTTATAAAAAAAAAGTTAAAATATGTATGCATTACAATAGATACGTTACACGTAAATATATGGTGAAAACTTTCGACATGAAGTTCAATTTCTACTAATACCTTTATTTAGTAATATTCGGTGACACAATGAAAAAAAAGGAAAAATTATAAAATATAATATAACGTCTATATTTGTTATAACTGCGAACTATAAGACTAGTTACTAAAGACCTTAATAAACGTACCTTCGCATGTATATTAAAATAGCGGCCGGCGAATTGCCTGAACCGATATGGCAGCGTTTCATGATATGCCTATTAATTTCATGATCTGCCATAACTGGCCAATTCATGAAATGGCGCCATTTCACGATATGCCTAGGAATTTCGTGATCTGGCGGATTTTACGATCGGCCGGCGACATATAGACATATCATTGATCATTTCATTACCTACTTTGTTTTATTTGAAATGTCGCACTTCCTGACATGACAACCGCAACAGCGCTTCTCTCTCGTGTCAAATTATTGTGCGCAATACCAATCTGCTTGGAAATAGTTTCGTTTTTTAGAATTTATTGCAATGTCGCTTCAAAGCATTTAAATCAATTTCAGGTTACTGTTTGTGTTTGTATAAAAAATACAGGCTATATACTTGTAATAACCGTGAGCCAAGTAACAAAGTTTATATCACAATTCATTTATTATCTGACAATTCGTTACTTGGATCTTGGATCTCAATAAAACCTTGTATTTTACTGAAATTCTAGTTTTAAAATAAATAAGTATTTGTTCATAAAATTCAAAGTATTCTCGGATCAAATTCTTAATTTGGTTTCATCAATTAGGGCTTTAAGAACAATAATTTACCGAAAGTACAAAAATGATATTATTTAGCTAAAAATTATAAGGAAATTATTATGAATAATTTAAAAGTATTTGAATTGGATAGATTTACTGAATTTGTTTTTCTTTTTGTTACAGGCTGAAAAATTATTTAAACAACTCGGTATTACTAAATTATTCGAGATTTTAAAGTTACAACCACCAACGTGTTAAAAAAAACAATAAAAACGAAGTGTATGCAATGGACTTAATAAATTATGGATATTTGTGTGCTAACTGTTCGACACTACGGGACCTCGGTAAAATAATTTTGTTTCCGCTTCATTAAGCTTTTTTGGCAACATAGCTGGCAATATTGTCGTCAAAAGCTGGCAGCATTTGGACTAAAATGTTTTCATAAGAAGAACGCGCGGAATGTCAACGTTTATAGAGAACCGTCCGGCGCCCGCATTTCGGTACGGCAGCCGGAAAATGTACAATTTTCTGTTTTTGACGTCCTAAACACGCTTCAACGAGATAACAAGGAATGCTAATGCTGTTGAGCGTTTGAGGACCGGTTCTACTGAAATATTTGCGTTGCGACTGTCCACATTGTAACTGCCGGGGTTATACAAAGTGTACGGTCAGTATTAAAAGTAGCTGGTTACTTTATTACTCTGTCACATTAACACATTTGTCAATCTTGTATGACGCTAAGTACGTGGCTGTAAAACGACAAAGTGCAAAAGTAGCCAGCTACTTTTGATGCTGACTGTTTCTAGGAAAGTAAAGTCCAAAGAAAACGCAGGAAAGCGATAACTTCCGGGCTCTTGGTACACTGTCTTAAAACTCAAACGTCGCTCGAATCATTGTTTTTTCGGTTGAATATGATAGATAATATAGATATCGGTTGAATTCGACTTTTAAAATTTTATAACGTAGTTTAAAACTTTGTTAGGTGGTTAGGTAAAAGTGAAATATACTGTTGTTAACAAGTTACTAATTACAATACAAAGTAAATTGTACAATTGTACAGTAAATGACTACCACGTTTGAAACCATAGCGAAAGGGTTAATTCTGGATGTAAAACACATTGTTATTTGATATCTCGTTAAAGTTCATACATTCGCTTATTATAACATCATACTAATTTGTGGTTCATCCACTTTGTACCTCTACTAATAATGTGGTTTGTTATATTAATACTCGTATTATGTTGGTATAGAATACAAATTATATGTATTAGTATTGTGTTAGTATGTATTTATCTATATAAGTATGTTTATCCATTGCCTAGTATCCATAGAACAAGCTTTGTTTAGTTTGGGACTAGGTCAATTGGTGTCAAGTATCCCATGATATTTATTTATTTATTTTATTGAACTAATATATTTCATGTGGAATGTTACAACAAAAGTACCATTTTTATTTAACGTTGTAACTTAACTTAAATCACGTGACTTTACGTACCAGTACGTAACGGATTTTTGGTGTACATATAATTGGGTACCTTTAGTTTTCTAGGATGGTCCATATCATATATTTTATCGATAGTAGACCTATGCCGTTTTTTTGTAAAAATAAATTGAAACTTTATTTCGGCAAACCAGATATTTCGTGAGATAGATTATTAGGTTTTGTGTCTTAGTCTGTTTGATAAAAAAAAGAGGTGACAGCTGTCAGTTGTCAAATGTCGCCGTACGTATGTTCGTATGTGACGTTGTATGTAGATACCCTGCATTTTGCCTTTGTAACTATGTTAACTTATTTTACAGATTTGTGGTGTATATGTGGTGATGTGTGTGTGGCCATATAGCACGGAGAACATGGCCGTTGGGGCCGAAAAGTTCTCGAGTAGAGACTGCGGATCGGCAATCGCAGCGTAGGACATCCACCAACGAAATGGACGGATGACCTGGTTAAAGCCGCGGGTTCTCGGTGGATGCAGGCCGCTGCCATCCGAAGCGACTAGAGGTCTATGGGGGAGGCCTATATCCAACAGTGGACGTCCTACGGCTGAGATGATGATTATGATGATGTGGTGCTCAATAAAGAATACCTATTTGTATAATATTATATATTATTATGTCCATTATGAAAATCAGGCTGTAGATAAACCCAAGTTAAACAAACGGCACGACCTTCCGTACGTTCCATGAAATGTAGTTCCCATTCTTGCCCGGCGTTAAGACCCGGTACGCTTTTAATTTCACGAGTGTCTCTAAAAATAAAGCCGGTCGTTAACTAAATGAATACACTGACGCCTTAAAGTGTGCCCCGTTAGCCGGAGGTTTATTTGCTAAAACCTTCAGAGTTGAGTTTCCTCAAATAATATCTGAAGGACCGTATTAAATTATTTTACTACGCAACTGATGTGATAAAATTAAGCGAATGAGCTATAGAAAGTTATAGTTACAATTCGTCTTAATAGAATTTGCGTCTTACATTGTTGTTTTGTTAAGTGTAGTTTATAACTCGTTGGCTGACGTGAAACTTAATGTGTTTTGTATTCTGCATGCATTTGGGTTTTATATCGAGGTGTTCGTTGATATCAAGTATTTTACAACATGCATTTTTCATTTGACGACTGAAAAAGAGTTGAATGACATAGGTACCATGCTCCGTACTTTTATTCATAGATGTGGGAGTGAGACAACTAGTCGTATCATGATTTATTGGCTTGTGGGAGTTACAATGTTTGCACTAGTAGGTACAAATAGGTTAAATCATAAAATTAGTACTGACCGCGATAGTCTAAAACATTATGTAGTAGGTACACATGTCAATGTTAAATAAAAACCGGCCAAGAGCGTGTCGGAAACGCCCAAGATAGGGTTTCGTAGCCATTACGAAAAAATCAAGTAATATTTTTATAAGGGTTTCAAAATGTACGCAGTGTGGGGTTATTTTAGATCGTTACTCTTAAATACATCTTCATTTTCAGTTGCAGTAAAAGAGCTACCTTCATACCAAATTGTAAGTTTCTAGGACAACCAGAAGTACCCTGCTGTGTTAAGTGTAGTATTTAAGTGTAATAGTTGCTAACTTTATGATTTAGTGTTGGTTTTAAAATTTAAACCAAATTATCAGAGCAAACTGTCGTCTGTCATGTTCGCCTGCTCTTTTGCCCCCTATAATTATAAAAAAATGAAATAAAGGGTTAGGTACAGTACCCAGCATTAGTGAATGAGCGGAGCTCAAAATGATCTACACACAACTCTTCTTTCAAGGTAATACTTAAGAAAATGTCTAGCTTATTTTTAGCACCACAACTGCTCATCTACTTCTGCTGCTGACTGTACCGTGGCACACTAGCTTTTGCCACGGCTGTAATATTTCCTCCACGAACCGATACACTTGTGCGATAGGGACGAAAGCTTTACCCGCGCCATATTTTTAATGCTAGTGGCATAGACCCTTTGGTGGTAATGTTAAGTTCTACAACAGACGACGTCAAGCTACACTATGCTATTTTGGTATTCCACGCAGTGGCATGCGTTTGGTTGTAAATAATTATCTAACAGGCCCTATACTACGAAAAGCAAAATTCGAACTTCGTCTTGCCGTCCCGCTGACGCTAATAATATTTAATACGAGAGTGAGCGGGACAGTACGACACGAAGTTTGATTTCGAATTTCGAGTAGCACTGCTGTAGCGGACAGTCGAAGTGGGAGTAGGTACAATCTCGCCGCACGATCGAGTCATGCGGGAATATTTACATTGCACGGACTTACGTATTTAAATGAAGGTAAGTGTAAACTGGCTTTCCGTGTCAAAGTCAAAGCTGTGGAGTAATAATAAATCTAACGGGATAATTCACACTAATTAACCTAGTCCCAGAGTAAGCAAGCTTGTGTTATGGGTACTAAGCAACGGATGGATAGACATAAGTACTTCAACTGGTTAGATAAATGTATACTGAAAACTTATTAAACATTCAATATTTGAGAACAAACACTCGTATTTTACAAGCTTTTATTTAGTTTCACCTGTCCCGTTGTCTGTCTGTCTGTCCGTCTGTAGTCAAATCTTGCAAGTTAAATCAGACCAATTTCCAGTAGTCGGATTCAGTTGAAATTTGGCATTCTTATGTAAATTGCGTGAGAATACAATAATCTGGTAGTGACATCCTGGTAGTTCGGCCAGGTTCGTCTCCGCAGGACGGAACTCTTCAACGGTTAATGGCATCGAATTGAAATTTGGTATGCAAATGTAGTTTGGGTGACAATGCAAGTCAAGTCGACAAAAAGTACAGTCAGCAAAAAAGCTTGCATTAAAAATGTTTTTTTTGACAGAAACTTTTTCGTACTTACTAAGTATCTGCCCTGACGATCGAACTCGGGACTTCACGGTTTATAGTCTGGCCATCACTAGGATAGTCGGTGGTCAGAATGAACTTCCCTTGGCTGTATTCTCGAATAGCTTTGACATGGGAGCTTTCAAGAAAGGAGTCTACCTCAATCTAAAATAGTCGGCAGCGCACCAATGACTCCCAAGGAGTCGTGAGTGTCCATGGAGGATATTATAACTTTAAACTTATTGAAATAATTTAAAACAATCTTAATCCTGAAGAGTTCTCAGCTCGGTCTGTTAAAAAAGTGAGGACTTCCTGGGTTCAAAGTTTGTTATTGCTTCACAAAATGAAAGATTTTTTTAAATTAAAATGTGATGGCTGTAACGACGTGTTAATAAGCTGTGCCCTTATCGCCTCGCCTTTTACTGTAATACGATCGTTCCCGCCAAAAAACACGGCTCCCTTTACTTCCCTTCAAATATCCGGGTCAGCCATTGTTCCTTTGTCACAGAACCGGACAGGCCCCCGGGCAAACTTTACTTTGCATCCACTGCAGCCTCCATTGCATACAGTATGTACTCAAGATAGTAAATGCCAACTGCATTTCATCTTTGTCAAGTAAGACAAAAGATATCTGACGTTCGCTTCAGTGAAATCTCCCTTATTTTTCCTTTTCTTAGCGATTTGCTGTAGAGGAATTTAGAATTAACACCACTGTGGAGAATATAAATATTATAGTTATTAAACGTTTTGATAGCTGGATAAGTTCACGAGAATATTTTAAAAGTTTCACTTAAGTATTCTGGAATATAAAGTTGTTATTCCGTATTCAGATTTTTGTATCAGTCTTTATTCACAACTTGATAAAAGATAGTGTTTTCTGTGTAAATCAATAATTAAGTATTTTATTAAATTTTATTCTCAAATCAATGTAATGAAAAACTATTTTTTTCTTTAACTTTTTCTGAAGATAGGTATTTACCACGGAAATACTCTCTTCTCTTTTAAGACGATACACTTGACAGTGGTCTCGGTCATCTTTTGAGGATCAGTAGTGAATCTTCATGGATGATTTTTTTGGGAAAATAGTGTGGTAGTTAACCGAGACTCAGAGGTCCAAGTAGAACGTTTGCCAGAAGGGAGGGGGGGAGAGGGGAGGAGCGCAGCATTTTTTGGGTGTCAAAAGGACAGATCGGATAGCAGAACGTTGGAAGAGAAACCGCCAGGCTGAAGTGGGACTGGGTTGGTCATCTCTGCCGCATGCACCCGGAGAGATGGGCACAGGTTACTCCCCAGAGGACGCCCCAAGATGGTCAACGAATGCGCGGCAGATCGAGACGGAGGTGACGGGACGACTTGTACGTATTCAGAAACATGTGGTAGAGCCTTATTGGAACCACTTGCTGGCTGCAGTATGAATGGGCCGGCTCGACCACACTCCCACAGAATACCGGCGTGAAATAGTAGTTTTGCTACTGTGTTTCGTACGGTGAGTGGGAGATCCATAGGCCCAACTCCCCTAACCCCTTTTAATCCCATCCTCTATCCTCCTCCTCTTTAGGCCGGCAACGCACCCGCAGTCCTATATACTGCAGGTGTCCATGGGTGGCGGTGATCGCTTACCATCAGGTGACCCACATGCTCTTTTGCCAGCTATTTTATAAAAAAAGAATGGAAAAACTTAGCCGCCGACAGGGGAAGTTGGAAATCGAGGGAGGAAGCCCAGCAGTGGAATATAGATAATGGCTACATTAAAAAAAAAGTGGTCGTTTCCTCTTACCTTCCACACGGCAACGGCAGTGCTGCAGTCAGGAGTTTAGAGTGGGAACAGAAAGCGCTGCTGCCTCCTCTCACATTAAGTCCCTTAGTTGCCTTTTCCTATAGGAAGATACGCGTCCGATCCTATTCTAAAACTGGGCATGGCACGGATAACAAGTCGTAAATCTGTATAAAGATTATTTTTCACTTCTCATGCTCGTAAATTTTGTGTTTATGCTGGATCTAGGCGACATAAAATGACTTTTTATGCTCCACTGCATAAAGTAAAATCTTCGTCTAAGACCAAGGCAATCAGGTGTAAACAGTCACAAACAAAGAAGTTTCTACATAATTTTTATTTATATAAAATTAAAAATCAATCAAATTAGATCAATAAAACTAAAAAAATATAATTATAATAGTAATGCGGGAACAATAAAAGGTACCTAGTAAGTGAACAATTGTTTCCACTGTTGCTATTTAATTTCCTCTCAATCGAAGTGAAAAGCAGAGTGTAAAACTCGAGCATTTAACCCGTTTTCCCCTCGACGTGTTTATCAATCCTCTCCGTACTGGCTCGGGTTGCTATATGAACGTCTTGGGTAAAATGGCTCGTTTTATGCTCGAGTTTTACAATCTACTATTTCCAGACTTTGATTACACATGGAATATAATAGTGCATATTAGGCAAAACTCTGCGCAGAGGGCGACACTAGCGCACCTCTATGAGCACGTCAGTTCTCTTTATATTTTTCATCACACTTGCAGGCTACCTTGGTTGCAACCCCCCAAATAAAACCCTCGACCTTAATGTGCTTGTCATGAAACCCGTGGTCGGTAAATGAGTCATAGCCCGTACTAATTTTCATGTCATGAAGCCCAAGGTCGGTAAATGAGTTTGATACTGCATGGCGTGCTGGAGCGCGGCGCGCGCAGGTCGGGCACAAGCGCTAGGTGGGGTGGGGCGGCGCGGAGGCTGGCGCTGCCAAGAGCGTAGTCAGCGGTGTCGGCAATTTTTGGAACAATCTTAGTTTTACTTTTACAAATATACAATTTTACTCGCAAATGTGATGAAAAACATTGTATGTCGCACGGGAGGTACTAGAATCTCTTCGACTTCGGGCTTCTAATAGACTCTCGTTCGTAATTCCTTGTTTACCGCCCTTAAGACACAATATACTATTGTCGTCATGACAGATCATGACCATGGAGTATTAGTACCTTTAGAAATCATGATATATTTGTTAGTTACAAAATAACATGATATTTACATCGATAGTAACGATAGAGTTACGAGTATACTTCCAAAAATTTAATTGAAGTAATATGATATTATGGCATTTAAGATACTCAAAAAACTGTTTACAGTTTTGTGCTAGTGCTGCACTCTGACGGCAGAAAGCGGCAGTAATATTCCCGTTTTTGTTGCATAAAAATGAAAATCCGCAGTGAATGCAATTTTTCGTCCACGTAATTATAGTAGAGTAGATATAAAGGCGGTGGAAAAGTCAGGTAAATAAGCGCGGAGTCAATAAACTACTATTGCAACTGTGACAGAGCAATAAACTTCAACAAAGCCTCGGCCCAAAACATGAATGTCCCGATACAGTTTTTAATTTCAGTCCCATCCTGGCTTTGTTTGATGCCCTGAGGCCCAGATAAGTTTTAACCTAAAATTAAAACATGAAATGTATGAATGGAAATATTCTAAAATGTTAAGCATTCTGTTAGTGAAAATTGTTATTTGATAAAACAGTATGAATAGAGGGACCTGTAGTTAAGGTTAAGTGCATGTGAGGAGGGTATGTGTCAGTGTACGTGCGTGTGCGTGTGTAAAAAATCATAACCGCTTCTATATACCTACATAGAGATTTGCCGCGAGTGTTGAACACAGAATACAAAATGAAGACCATTTTGTATATTATTTATGTGGGAATTCTACTTAATGACAATTTAGTAAAACTTGAAGATTCTTTCAAACTGTCAGATCTTGGTCATGCGAAGCTGCGGGTTAAGGCTACTAAGCTTAATGTTAAAATATGTCATACTCGTAATTCTAGCATTTCCTTTTGATACTTAACGCATTCACTGCCACCTGACTTCCACAGGTGCCACCGACGCACACGTGTATTCAAAATGTATGAATAATTATGACAGCGGCACTGGGCGAAGTTCCAGAAACACCACAACAGAATTAGCACCAGAAGTGCAAAGTTTTTTGGATTTAAAATAAAATAAATAAATAAGTAAATATCATGGGACACTTGACACCAATTTTGACCTAGTCCCAAATTAAGCAAAGCTTGTACTATGGACACTAGGCAACGGATAAGCATACTTATATAGATAAATACATACTTAAATACATATTAAACATTCAAGACCCGAGAACAAACATTCGTATTATTCATACAAATATCTGCCCCGGCCGGGATTCGAACCCGGGACCTTAAGCTTCGTAGTCAGGTTCTCTAACCACTCGGCCATCCGGTCGTCAAAATCTCGAAATTCGAACTTATCTCGAAACTTACTTTTTGTCACTAATGGTTTTTCTCCTTGAGGCGACAGCATTGACTTCCGCACGAGAATCAGTGATAAAACCTTAACAGATTGATGATTTTAATCGGAGGTAAGTTTTATTAGTACTTACTTGTTTTTTACTCTTTATTCACAAACAACACAGGTTTTGCAGGTGGTAGGACCTTGTGCAAGGTCCGCCCGGATTGCTACCACCATCTTGCTCGCTAATCCTGCTGTGAAGCAGCAGTGCTTGCACTGTTGTGTTTCGGCGTGGAGAGTAAGACAGCCGTTGAAATTACTGGCACGTGAGGTATCCCATCTTAGGCCTCTAGGTTGGCAACGCATCTACAATCCCCCTGGTGAAGAAGGTGTCTATGGGCGGTGGTGATCTCTTACCATCAGAAGACCCACTTGCTCGTTTGCCATCCAGTCGAATAAGGAAAAAAAACAGCAGTGGTTAAAATTTCAAGTTAAAACGAGATAAAAGGGATTTTGCTCCAGGAAACGGATCAGTAACAACCGCTTGTTAATCCGATACCCCGGGAGATTACAAAGAGATATTTCACTTTGACGATGGAAAAGATGCTGAACAAAGGTCCGGCCTACATTGTCACTCCGCTGAATTATCATGCTAAGAATTTTCTTTGTATAATGTTTAACGCGAGCTTAATTTCGGGAATAGTTCTTTTATAGTCAACGGCCGTTATGAAGTTAATCCTGACACATTGCAAAACAATGAAGTTTCTGAATATAAACAATTTAATCATAGACAAAAATGCAATGCTTACTTGTTTCGTGTGTAGTAAGTATAGCATTTTTTTCAATGGTTGAATTTAACAATAATCAGGAACTTCATAGTTGTGCAATGTGTCAGGAATTCAGGATTGACTTCTTAGCGGCCGGGCACTATAGTTGGATAGTTGTATCTATTATTTTTACAGTAAGTCATAGATTGTGGCCGTAATGCTGGGAAGCTTTACATATTGCGGTAGAGCCTTACTTGCTGGCTGTAGTACGAATGAACCGGCTCGACCGGGTTAATACCACACTCCCACAGAATCTCGGCGTGAAATAGTTGTTTTGCTACTGTGTTGTACGGTGAGTGGGAGATCCGGAGGCCCAACTCCCCTCCCCTTAGGCCGGCAACGTATTCGCAGTCCTAATAATGCTTTAGGGGTCCATGGGTGGCGGCCGGGGGATCCTGTCCCGAATCGGCCTATTTAGTTACGAGCGCAAGTTTAGTGTCATCGTGATGCTACTTAATCATCTGTAAAAGATGTCAAGGCGTATTATAAGTCATAGGGGTATATGCAATCCACTGGGAATCGGGCGTTCTGCGAATCTGGCATTCTGCGAATCTGGCATTCTGCGAATCAGGTACTATGCGAATCTGGCGTTCTGCGAATCTGGCATTCTGCGAATCAGGTACTATGCGAATCTGGCATTCTGCGAATCTGGTACACTGCGAATCTGAAAATCTGGCATTATGCGAATCTGGCGTTTTGCGAATCTGGCGTTCCGCGAATCTGGCGTTTTTCGAATCTGGTACAAAGCGTCACAACCTTTATTATGTTTCCTAGCCACACCTTTGCAAATTATTTTCCTTTTCATCTCCAAACTTGCCCATTTCTGTCGTTTTTGTCGAACATCGTTAGTATAATCACTGTATAAAATATTCTTTCGCGTTGGACGATTTCTTTGATGTCGTCTAGACACCTGACGGGCGCTTACGCGTTCAGGTTGTCGTCGCTACTGTCCACAAGGGAACGGAGGATATATTTTTAATTAGAACACGGAGCAATAGCACGACTCCGTGAAAAGTTGTCACGAAAATTCTTGAAACTTCGTCTGTATTATGCAGCCCGAGTCTACCCGTGATTTCGTGATTTCACGGGTTATTTTGTAACAAGAAAGAACAATAACCTTTTTATTTTAATCTGACTACACAAATATGAGAGTGCTTTTTGTCGGTTTTTTTCAGCTGATTTGAAACCACCCGAACATGTGAAAAGGGTACACTTTCCATGTAGCTAACTTAACTGTAATACTGTATTTTTTTCATTAATAAATAAATAAATTGATAAATAAATTATGTAGGTAGTCTGATGATGGTGATGAGATTTTGAAGAAATTGAAGAAATCTTGAAAAGATACAGGCACACCTATATTATTTGCTATATTTTTAGAATATTCTCAAATGTTTCTAGTTCAACGAAATAGGATCACTTCATTGCCCATGCATTGAAAAAGTGGAAACATAATCAACGGCATTGGCCATAAAGCGCGGAGTGGCGCAGGAAATAGCATTATTTAGTAGAGCAACAGTGACATTTGTTTCTTTTAAGATGGATGCGTCAAATTTTTTAAATAGCATTCATCAGCCCTAGATTTAGACAAATTTAATTAAATGCTATTGCTTACCTTGTAATTTTTCTCTCTGTGTACCTGTTTCTGTATCGCTTGCTATTTGTGGTGTACAATAAAGAGTCATTTTATTGTATTGTATTGTATTGTATTATATCGTATCGTAAGAAGGATAGTACAATCTAAACTTGAAAACATGGGTACCGAAACCAATACTAAAATAAAAACCAGCCAAGTGAGATCTGAAAAAACTTTAATGTTTGACTTTTTTTTAAATGGGTCTGTTTGTCTGTAATATACATAACCAGTTAATATTTACACATAATGTGTTTTTTATTGCCGCTACAACATATTTAAATTAAATTAAAAATTAAGAAGAAGAAGATGAAGGAGATTGATTAATTTGCCAACATGAACAATACAGGATAGGTACACAGAATACAAATAAATAATAAACTAATTTAGAATCTCAGCCCAATGTATTTGCCAGTCCCTTGCACTGTGACAAAAGGAACAGCCTTAGCTTATGCTGCACTTGCTCAGAAGCTGCCAGCGCTGGTTTTCAGCCTACCCCCGTTGACTCAGGCTAGCTAGAATGCCTTACATAGCAGGTAGATTGTCACGCAAAGTAAAAAAGAAAGCAATTATTACAAGTGGGAAGGAAACCAGAACTACAGAGAAAAAAATATAATTAAATTAATTTAAAAAAAAAAACAAAATAAAAACTAAAATATTCAACACATGCTTACATTAAGTGGACCCCCACTCAAGAACTGTATTGTTAGGCAGTTCCCTTTTAAAGTGTGTTTTTTGATAGTTTTTAAGCCATTTATTCATGTCCATCTTAGCTGATTTAAGCGTCTCAATCAGCATGAGCTTCATAATCCTTATGTTAGAAGTACCTACCGACAATCCACTGTGAAATTGAAATTGAACTTTATTTTCAAATCTCGTTTAAATTCAAAGAGCTACTCATTGTCATCGCGAGAACAGGACAAAGTCCACGTGCTCCCTTATTTTTGTGGTACGAATTGGAAAATGCACTCCATTTATTCCTTGCAGTTGTGAATCGCTCAATGGCCACCCTACATCAGCCCCAGTTATTGAAATTGCAAACATTGAAAGAGTGCTTTGATAGCTGGGAACGGCACCGCCGCACAAATTGCAATTTGTATTAAGTTCATTTTGCCACCGCCCGATATCGGGGCGATATTATACAACACTCCTGCGCGCTCCTCGAATAAAGCCTTACTCAGCTAAAAGAGTTTTTAAAGAGATTTACTTTGGTTTTTTAAGGTTTCGCGCGAAAGAAGCGGGACTGCGGTGACACGATGATGTATGATGGTAAATACGGTTACGAGTGACTTTAGCGATAGACGGTCGAGATTGCAATTGGATTTCAGCTTTTTGGATGTTGATACCAGATTTTCAAAAAATATTGGACACGTAATTTCTTCTTTTGTCAATTAAACAAAAAATATGGCCGTATATCAATATCCCCAACATTATTTTCAAAAGTATGTGGTACCTAAAGTTAGCATCAAAAATAGCTGCACACTTTCGTACTTTGTCGTTTTACAGCCACGTACTAAAAGCCATGTAAGATTGCTAATGTGTCAATGCGACAGAGTAAAAAATGTATCCGCTACTTTTGATGCTGACTGTACTCGTTTCAATCTCTTCACCTTGATTGACCTCGCTTGAAAATGCAATATTTCGATAAACTACTGAACATACGTAACGTTCGAACGTAAGTTCATACGTTTCCGTACTGCATAATACTACCGCTCTATCGCCGCGTTACTGTCGCTGCGTTAGTGACGCCGGAGCCGCTCTACTCGGAAGTCTACCTTAAAAACTGTAAGCATCATTACGCAGGTCACGCTTTTGTTAAAATTGAAATCGCCACTAATGGGAATAACCGACGGGCACCGATACAGCCAATCAATAAAGCGGAATAATCTTGTCGCGGCCGCTTATTTGCACACCCGACACGTAACAGACCGAAGAGACCTTTTCAAAAATTATGATCTCCCGTTTCGGTGCGTGTGGCTGAATTTTATTTTAACATTCGCGCGTGCCTCGGCCGACACAATTTGTCGGAGTTTTAAATATTCACATGTCCCGTAGCGTATGCTTAATATATTCCTCATCTGCATAATGTAATATTTCGCGCGAAGTACCGCCTAAATGTACAACACGGTGTTACTGTTTTCCTTACCTCCAGGTGAAATTTTCTAACGCTCCTGTTTGAGTCCGTGGTTTGAGGTATTTTAAATTGCGGGCCTCGCGATTATAACGGTAATGTAAATTATAAAAGTGGTATTGTTTCAGTAAATGCTTAGTTTAATTTTGGAAAAACATTATTTTATTGTTTAATTGCTTTGCACGAAGAGTAATAGGTACTTCACCACTACCACTCAACTACTAACTCACTACTTTGGAAAAAAAAACTTGTAAGTACCTCATAATAGTTGTTTTTTTTTTGATATATTAACATTATTTCAGGGATCAATCTTGTTGACATAATTTGTAGTGTAACGTGTTTAGCGATGTACAAAATTGGCATTGATCACTTTTTTACAATGTAGTCTAATTTCAAAACCATTTCGAGGAATAGGTTTATTAAATCATTCTATAACATTATTGTTAAAAAAAATACTAATTGATCGTGTGTATATATATATATAAAAACCGTATAAAAAATAACAAAATAACCGACTACAAAAATTAAAAATACTAGGTAAGTAGGTACGTACTAGCCTAAGGGTGACTCCACGAGCCCAGGTGGGATTCACAAAGACTTACTATTTTTCAGCTGTCGTGCTGAGTCACCGACTTCGAGCTAGTACGTACCAACTAGAAAATAAGTTTTGTAGTCGTTCCATGTTAATGTAGTCGGTTTTAGTTAAAAATTTCTTTAACTTTTTTATGAGTCGTAGCCAAAGAACATCTCAAACGACGTAACCAAACACGACTTAGTTACGTTGTTTTATAACAGAGTTCCGTTCTAAGCATATCAGTTGAATCATTAACTTAAAGTTTCTTCTTATTATTAGGTAAGTATATTAATCATGATAATTTAAATTTAACCCGTGAAATACTTGTTATTGATAGTAGTAGTCCATTGGTCAAAGTCTTCAATCACCAACCAAATATGATTTGCAAAAAAATGCACGAGTTACTGCTAAATATATCCAAATTACCATAGGTGTCTCTACAATATTTGAAGAGTTCCCTCGATTTCCTTAAGATCCGATCATCAGATCCTAATTTGCTGCTTATGGGACCTAATTGAAAGCATTCCTAGACGAACTAATTTTGAAATCGGTTCATAAATGACGGAGTTCTGAGGTAACAAACATTAAAAAATACAACCGAATTTAACCTCCTCCTTTTTTTGAAGTCGGTTAAAAATAACGTTTGACCTTTGTTTGACTTTCATCGTAAATAAACATTATAAAACTAATCCGCCTAATTCTAACACTGCCAGGTGACAGAAGACACTATTTTTTTTTTAATAATTGTGATGGGCAACGAAATGCGTAGTTTTTAACGCCATGGCAATCTATGGTTAGCTATAATTCCGGTAACTTCTAAATAGGGTAAAAATTTAAAACGCAACTAAAACCAAAATCCTTCAAATAGGTGTCTTAAATTCGTCTATTTTATAAAAAATATATAAAATAAACAAATATTCTCAAAATACACGCAGGTACTAGAAAGTTCAGGCAACCTTTAGGAGAATTAATAGCAAGTTTCCATTTAGTAAGTTTCCTGTGGCAATTTTTCATAATATTAAGTTGCTAATCTGCACTGCACCCGCGTGGAACCCCAACGGCCCAAGCCCTCAATTCCAAGGCTCTTCTTGTACAGTCCCCATCAGATATTTCGGAGCGACCAAGGTGGTCAAAAATATCGAAACATGAACTTTAATACCTTAATAATAGAGTGCATGTGCCGATATTTTTGACCACCTTGGCCACTCCGAAATATCTGATGGCGTCTGTACTGAGCAGTGGGACGTGTATAGCCCGAAATAATGATGTATTACGAATAATATTATGTATCAGATATAAACAAGGCGGGCTTTTCAAACAATGAATAAGGCCATATCGAAAATACAAACTGAGACATGGATGCACAGAAACACCAGAAAAAGAGGCCAGCACTGGGAATCCAAACCAGGTCCTCAGCATTCCGTGCTGCGTGCTATAACCCCTACATCACTGCTGGACAGGAATCTAGACACGAATTTTTCCTATGCATACATATCTCAGGTTGCTTATTTCTACTTTGCTACTTAAGCAGCAGCACTAGCGACATCTAGGTCCTCACAGAAACCATTCCGTGCTGCGTGCTATAACCCCTACATACACTGCTGACAGGAAGGTCCTCATTAGACACAGGAATTTTTCCTATGCATACATATCTCAGGTTGCTTATTTCTACTTTGCTACTTAAGTAGCAGCACTAGCGACATCTAAATTAGATGTCGCTACTGCTGCTGCTTCACTTTACTTACTCCAAAAAAAAACCAATCATAATTAATAAGGCATTATTTTCTAAATTTTAATTTCTGAACATTTTCCGTAATGGAAATTTTGGAACTTTGATAGGTTCTCCTCGGTATAGAGAAAAGTGTGACGAACGACACAATGTCCAATAGGATCTCTTGCTTGTTTTACTTACTTATCTTGTAGGCATATTTGTATTTCCAATTCTCTGTAACCAAAAAGTATATATATGATCATAAAATATGGCGGCCACCAGGTACCTATTATGTTCAATGTCGCATTACACATTGGAAATTATCGCATAGTGTCCTATCTAGCATTACCACACTTTTAGTATTCCCCCGGGATCCATTTATTTTGTAGGGATAAAGTGTAAGTACATGTTAATCCGCCACATAAACTCCGTGTGCGAACTGGGCCAGGGTTTGCCGGCTAAATAATATTCACAACTCATTTATATAGAGTTGGTTTTGTGGATATTCTTGACAACGTTTTTGTAAAACATACAACAAAGCAAATAAATCTAGACTTATTTGCTTAGTAAATTAAAAATGACATAAAATATGAATTCACATATTGTTATTTAAAAAAAAACTCTTATTTTAAATCAATACGTCAACAACAATGATGCTTGAAATATGTTCATAAAGTTCACAGCTTCTTTTTAAATACCTACGATAATGGAAGTTAAATACCTAATGACATTATTGAAATCATAGTGTGATTATTTAATACGCTACATTCCAAGCCGATTACTATGTCCATGCCATGATGTATTGTGCAGAAACGTTTCTCAACCTGACTTTTAATTTTATGTACCTACCTACGTTTAATTTTTTTCATCACACTTGCTCGTAAACAGTGTCGTGACATGCAGGCTACCTTGGTTGCAACCCCCCAAATAAAACCCTCGACCTTAATGTGCTTGTCATGAAACCCGTGGTCGGTAAATGAGTCATTTCCCGTACTAATTTTGTTGTCATGAAGCCCAAGGTCGGTAAATGAGTGTGATACTGCACGGCGTGCAGGAGCGCGGCGCGCGCACGTCGGGCACATGCTGCGTGGCCTGCGTGGGGTGGGGCGGCGCGGAGGCTGGCGCTGCCAAGAGCTTAGTCAGCGATATCGGCAATTTTTGAAAAAATATTTGTTTTTCTCTTACAAATATAAAATTTTACTCGCAAATGTGATGAAAAACATTGTATGTCGCACGGGCGGTATTAGAATTACCAACATCGACTCATTAAAGCCCTCAGTCTTCGACTTCGGGCTTCTAATAGACTCTCGTTCGTAATTCCTTGTTTACCGCCCTTAAGACACAATGTACTATTTTGTCTCGTGACATTTTGTATTATTAGTTAACACTGCATTACATCGCTTTTCATCTAACAGCTGTTGAATTTTTTTGATAAATATGTATATGAAATTTAAATCCTTAAGGAAATTAATTACTTAGCCAGGTTACAAATACGTTTCTGAATCTTGAACTGTCGAGATGCCGTGCCGCACACTTATCACTCTTGCGAATCTTAGATGAAATCAAATTGTTTCAATTTTTTTTCCAATATAGCTCTATCCTCGATATAAATATAGCTCTATCGATTTGTCGAACCGTTACAAAAACAATCGATGACTATTTATGAGACGGCAAAATTTCAGATAAATAAGTACAAAAACATTTCCTAGAAATAACACCGTAATCCCATCATTAAAAACCCGCCAAAATATCCTTACGCGTAATCCAAACAGCGCAACTGGAAAGCATAACAGGAAAATGGCTTATCAAGATCCCCTGTTCCTGGCGCAATGTTTCGAAAGCCATTAAAATGTCACTCTGTGGGAACGCCACTGTTGTCAAAAAGGCGTCGATCGCTATTGGCCTACGGTGGCACAGACTCTAGGGACTTGAGCCGTCCCTTTCTCTGCGAGTGGGAACTCGCTGACTAGATGGACACGCTAGAAGGCTGACATTTACAGTTATTATTTTTATGTGTTATTTGTGACGGGAAAAGTCTGCTCGTACGGTATGATGGACAGTTCAATAAATCTTACGGGGATGGAATTATGTCCCTTGTAACGGCTGAAGATAACATTGCAGCTTTGTAAATAGGTTTGGTGAAGTATCCATTATGAGGATCCGTTTTAAATTGTCACCTGTACTGTGTCCATGGTAGACAGTAGGGTAGTGCAACTATCTTGCTTGTCTTACATTCTGTCAACTATTTTGTTATTTAATATATTTTAAATATACTGAGCGGCAAAAAATTTGGCCCTGAAATGTATGCAGGAATAGGTAATTTTGTATGAAGTGTGGGCCAAATTTTGTGCCGTTGTGTGTATGTAGGTACCTATAAAAGAGTAACGTTACTGTATGACTGACTGACAATAAGGAATACTTATATCCCCACCTTTATGACCCCATAAAGGTGCACTAAGAAGAGATTTTTCCAAATTCCCACGGTATAGAGAGCTGGCAATTTTTTATTTTTCCATTTGAACTCGGGAGAGTGAAAGAAGCGTAAGTTAGGTATATTTTCGGATGTACTCGCAGTTAGTGTACACAATCTTTGCCATACTTATCATCATAGCATTGAGTTGTTATGGCACCACCCTATATTGTGTATAGACAATTTTAGGGCGTGGAAATAACCTCAAAATGACAACTGTGCAAAGATATTGAAAAAACACGATTTCATTTCGTGAAACACAATGAATGATTACAAATATGAATCTACTTATTATATTAAGGATGAATTCATTTTATTATGCATAGTCCAATTAGTTTTAAAATAGTTTTCAAGTTTGAATCTGTTTGCTAAATATGCAATTTAAAGCGTCACTTTACAAAAAAATAAAAGAAAAGAAAAACCGCGGAAGAAATGTTTTTGCTATTTGAATTTTCAACAGATGTCCATTAGTCATATTGAGCGTAGCTTTTTAAAAAGAAATATTGTAATTTTTAAACAGAACGTCGTTTATTTCCTCGCATTCAAAGTAAAAATAGGAGCGTTTAACACGAGACTAAACAACCATAATCAAACTCGAACTATAGCCACCCTCGCTCTGCTCGGGTGGCTAAACACTTCGTGTCATTATGGCTTGTTTTAGTCCCTCGTTGAACAATCTACTATTGTACCTCATATAAAATGAACGTAAGTATAAAGAAGTAGGTACATTTATTTATTATGTGGCAAAAGGCTCAGGTCCAGCATGTATATTAGTACCACTCTTATTCTTATACTATTACTTAATCGAAGAACAACCTTATAGCAAGCAACCAACTTATAGCATAGCATAAACAATACACAATATAAATATAAATACCAACTCGTAGCATGCAAAAGCTGTGTTCTAGTCCTAAATTTTCAACACTAATTCAAGGCTGAATTATCTAGAAGGCAATCCTAATTTATGGCAGTACATTTTAGCCGCCCCGCCGAGAGCGGATCTAAGCGTTAATCGCAGTCTTCGGAATTAACTCCTCCATTTTGAATTGCCGATTGTCTTGTTCATTGAGAAATTACTGTTCCGAGTGTCTTGACTTATCTTACGGCGATATCGATCTCTACTCTTATAAGGAAATCTTTTTAAAGCCCGACTGATGGATGAATGTTTATTCAATTTCAATGATCCGTTTATTTTTATAAACAAACACGTGTCGAACAAAACACACTGGCCATTATGAATGGATACAAACTTAAGTTAAGATTGGTTTTTTGGAATCTTTTTGTATTTTTTATTTCAATTCCAAATTTTTACGCTAAAGTGGCTAATATTTTATTTCATGTAATGTTTGAGAAAAGCACTATGCAAGCCTCAGCCGGAACCTGGGGTTGCCGGCCTTTTTGCACACCACAAATCACAAAAAAAATATTGACACAATTTCATCTCTATGTACTCGTATATACCTGTGTTTTCTGTACTTTTGTGTTGTTTTGTGTTGACGACTATTGTGTTGGTGTGCAATAAAGAGTTATTGTATTGTATTGCATTGTATTGTATTTCAAGGTATACAATTGGCGATCTCATCGCTTAAAAGCGATCTCTTCTTATAGACAACCATTTGGGTGTACGTGTTATTTGCTGACATAGGATAGTTATCCCGGGAAATTGTATAGTTCCCTGGGGATAGCAATAGATGATTTTTGTGCAGACCAAGTCACGGCCAACGTAGGTATATTACTACAATGCTTTACGGCTAACACTGCACAACATTACCTACTCCTTACTTAACTTTAATTTTACTGAGTCATATCTGGAATCTACTGGAAAACTGAGATGAGCTTACACTGCCTCCTTTTCCGATAATGAATGCAGAGGTATCAGAGGGTATGGTTTAACTTGCTGATTCTTCTAAAAGTCAAAGTATCTATCAGTCGCAACGATTCCATGCCACATACAGCTTCAACAGCACCGAAATATCCCACTGTCGCTCTCAGTCTGAGGCAGTGCGCAAGACACAGAGTACATTGAATATATAGAAGCGCAAGACGCCACCGTCGTGAACGCATTCGCCCTCGAAAAAGATCTTCCAAACCGATCTAAAGTAATCGGACCATTCCTGATTTATAATCCTGAATTGAGCCTTTTAATTATTTTTCATCACACTTGCTCGTAACATGCAGGCTACCTTGCTTGCAACCCCCCAAATAAAACCCTCGACCTTAATGTGCTTGTCATGAAACCCGTGGTCGGTAAATGAGTCATTGCCCGTATTAATTTTCATGTCATGAAGCCCAAGGTCGGTAAATGAGTTTGTTACTGCATGGTGTGCTGCAGCGCCTGCAGGAGCGCGGCGCGCGCACTTCGGGCACATGCTGTTGCCAAGAGCGCAGTCAGCGGTATCGGCAATTTTTGAAAAAATATTAGTTTTTCTTTTACAAATATACAATTTTACTCGCAAATGTGATGAAAAACATTTGTATGTCGCACGGGCGGTACTAGAATTACGAACATCGACTCATTAAAGCCCTCAGTCTTCGACTTCGGGCTTCTAATAGACTCTCGTTCGTAATTCCTTATTTACCGCCCTTAAGACACAATGTACTATAGTCAGTTTCATTGTTGCTCAGTTCTTCCATCTTTTCTCTCTTTGTCAGTTGTAGCGCTTTGCAAGTAAACCTTTACGGCAGTCTCTAAGAAACCACATCACTTAAGTTTATATTACTTAATGAGAGGTTACGAGCGCGGACATTTGCGGCGACGTGAGCCGGACGTAAACGCGACGGTTCACGTTATGTTGCATTTAGGCCTGTCGGACTCTTGATATTGTATTATAGTAGGCGTGTCTAAAAAGTCATGGTGTTGCGGTTTTACCTATCGCTTTTAGAGGGTCGTGGCTTCAAACCTGGACATACACCTTATACAATTAATAATAGTTATTTGTGCAACAACAAAGCAATGTTTATTTTTCTGCTAGTGTTGATTTTAAATCACGAGCTTTGCGAGTGGTTAGAACCCTGAGCGCAGCGAGCGATTCAAATACACGAGATGCAAAAAACATTTTGGTCTAGTGTAACACATACAACTTTTCACCTCAGTAGTAAGAAAAATTAAGGAAAAAAATACGACATGGTAAAAATAAAAATATTCATGGAACAACTAAATGGATTTTACTTTGAATTAAGAGCGAGGTACGGTTTCAAATGTTTTATAGTACCTATATACGCAACACGTTTCTCACCCCAAAATAATAATCCACCGAAATGATTTTTAAATGTACCAAAACCCGTTTTGTTATATACTTTGACCGCACGATTCTCACCCATTTGCGGGTACATTTCACTTAAAACCAAGGCTCAACTAAGATACTTTTTAACATACATTTTACACACCATTTATTTAAGGCGTGTGACAATATTAAATTGTCCAATATTTTTTGTATAATGTGTTTTAAATGAAAAAAAAACCGGCAAAGTGCAAGATGAACTCGCGCACCAAGAGTTTTGTACAGATTTGCAAGTATCTATGTAAATCCAGTGTTAAAAGAGCTCCTCCTGTTAGCAAAATGTACGCAATTAGACCATAACAGTTTTGCTTGGTACAATCCGGTGTGATTGTGGCCAAACACATGCCTTAGTTTAACAGGCACTTGCATAAACAGAAAATGCAAGCCATTATTGAAAATTCAGACCAAAACAAGCCGAGCAAGTCATTACAAAAACATATCAAACCAATTATGAGCTTCATCTACAGCATGTACTCAAATCCAATTTCAACAATTTTCACGCGGAACGTGTTAATCTCGCCCGTTAGTAATAAGGTGGTATATTAACCAAAACACCCTTAGTAATAACCAAGCAATCATAAGTAGAGCTCGCCCGAACGCCGATTCCTTATTTTAATGATGCTAGTCTCGCAAATGGCGGAGCTCAAATTAAATTGGTACGTATTATTGTGAGTACCTACTACTCTGGCTATTTAAGAACGTAATGAAGCAAAGGTAATTGCCTCAATAGGTTCAGGTGTTAATAGCTCTTGAAATTTTCCGGGTGCACAAAACGTATTTCGCATTTACGAAGACACTTCCATTTAAAGCTTATGGAAGTTATTTCTTGAAATTTATATTTGAGCTGTATTTTTTATGACGCAAATTATTGCATTGCTATTAATTACAACGATTATTAAAATTTATAAGATTGCCTAGCTTTTGCCCGCGGCTCCGCCCGCGTGGTATTCGGTTATCGCGCGCTGTTCCCTCGGGAACTGTGCACTTTTCCGGGATAAAAAGTAGCCTATGTCACTCTCGGGCCCATAAACTATCTCTATGCCAAAAATCACGTCTCTATATCAAAAGACGGACAAACATACACACAAACACACACACTTTCGCATTTATAATATTAGTATAGATACGGATTTCAATACACGTTACAGCGCAGCATATTAGGGGCAAAAAGGACTGATCGTATCCGGAACACCACATTGCGCTCCAAGACTCCAATAGCTGATGTTGGAAAAGCGACCAACTTAAGTGGGGCTGGGCCGGGCATGTCTGCCGGATGCACCCACAAAGATGGGTGCACAAAGCCATGGTGGGTACCACATGACGGGCACCGACGGCAAGGCAGGCCGAGGCGGAGATGGCGAGATGACCTGGACGCGGAACTGAGTGAGTGGCCAAATATAGCTCTGGATAGGGAGATGTGGAAGTCAAGACGAGAGGCCTTTGCTCCACCAGTGGGACACAGTTATAGGCTAAATATAATAACAATATAATAATAATGGATTTCAATTACTTTCTTGTTAATTTAGTCCTGCAGTGAGACCTTTAATAGGTCAAATGATGATCAGTGTGTCGTAAGGAGAAGTCACGGTATGACAAAGGGTTGTGAGTCGTTTTCGAAACACCCCTTTTTTCGACTGTCTAAAACAAAAACAAACTACCGCCACCTCACCACCACCACCACCACCTCTCATCAACACCTCAATAACTAGCAGTATATAATACAGTTTGTTTCTTGCGGAACTTCTTGCTTTGCAGGTTTGTGCAGGTTTCCTCGCGATTTTTTTCACAGTTTTACTCGTCAAGCTCAGTCGGCAGAAATAGAACGCTTTTAGGACCGACTCGCCGAGGTTTCAAATGGAAATTAACTAAAATCAAATACCTACCTACTCAGCTTAAAAACCCTTGAAGCATTGGAAAATGAAAAGACAATTAAAAAGTAAAAAATAATTATGCGCTACCTAGCTGTTGCCCGCGACTTCACCTGCGAAGAATTCGTTTATCTCTATCCCGCGGGGACTATGCTGATTGCCCGCAAAATTAGCCTAAGTTAATTTAGTATAAAGTATCTAGTAATATTTTTTTATCTAAGCGTTGTCGGTGTCGGGGGACCGCTAAGGTTAACATGAAACTAAATATGTGTATTTTTTAAAGTATTAACCTTAGCGGTCCCCCGACACCGACAACGCTTAGATAAAAAAATATTACTAGATACTTTATACTAAATTAACTTAGGCTAATTTTGCGGGCAATCAGCATAGTCCCCGCGGGATAGAGATAAACGAATTCTTCGCAGGTGAAGTCGCGGGCAACAGCTAGGTAGCGCATAATTATTTTTTACTTTTTAATTGTCTTTTCAAGCAGCGTTTTTTTCGGGCGTTTTTATTTTTATTTTTGCTGGCGTTTTTTAAGTCGGGGGTTTTTTAAATTTTAAATTTAAGTTTTTATTTCATGTTTTTTAAACTTTGATATAAGTATATATTTTTAAACTGTACTAGTGTGTTGGTTATCCTGGCTGCAGCATCAGCTCATCTTGTTGCCACCATTGCATTGTATGTAGAATCAAATACTGATCAAAAGGAATCAAACACGACATATATGCTATAATTTTTTCAAGAGTATACTGGTGTGCTGGATATCCTGGCCGCAGCATCAGCTCGTCGTGTTGCCACCACTGCATTGTATGTAGAATCAATTACTGATCAAAACGAATCCAAACACGACATATCTGCTATTATTTTTTCAAGAGTATACTGGTGTGCTGGATATCCTGGCTGTAGCATCAGCTCGTCGTGTTGCCACCACTGCATTGTATGTAGAATCAATTACTGATCAAAACGAATCCAAACACGACATATCTG
Source organism: Choristoneura fumiferana (assembly GCF_025370935.1). NCBI lineage: Eukaryota > Metazoa > Arthropoda > Insecta > Lepidoptera > Tortricidae > Choristoneura > Choristoneura fumiferana. The sequence goes on from NC_133473.1 coordinate 18,166,914, forward strand.
CTATTATTTTTTCAAGAGTATACTGGTGTGCTGGATATCCTGGCTGTAGCATCAGCTCGTCGTGTTGCCACCACTGCATTGCATGTAGAATCAATTACTGATCAAAACGAATCCAAACACGACATATCTGCTATTATTTTTTCAAGAGTATACTGGTGTGCTGGATATCCTGGCTGTAGCATCAGCTCGTCGTGTTGCCACCACTGAATTGTATGTAGAATCAATTACTGATCAAAACGATTCCAAACACGACATATGTGCTATTATTTTTTATAGAGTGTACTAGTGTGCTGGATATCCTGGCTGCAGCATCAGCTCATCGTGTTGCCACCATTGCATTGTATGTAGAATCAAATACTGATCAAAAGGAATTAAACACGACATATCTGCTATTATTTTTTCAAGAGTATACTGGTGTGCTGAATATCCTGGCTGCAGCATCAGCTCGTCGTGTTGCCACCACTGCATTGTATGTAGAATCAATTACTGATCAAAACGAATCCAAACACGACATATGTGCTATTATTTTTATAGAGTGTACTATTGTGCTGGATATCCTGGCTGCAGCATCAGCTCATCCTGTTGCCACCATTAAATTGTTTGTAGAATCAAATACTGATCAAAACGAACCCAAACACGATATATCTGCTATAGTTTTATTAAGAGTGTACCTACTAGTGTTCTGGATATCCTGGCTGCAGCATCAGGCCGAGATTCCATAATCTTGCGTAGCTATATAGCATACATGGGTGCTTCAAATTATAGGTCCCAAATATGTTTGAAAGTAAAGTAAATATCCATTATGCGTCTAAGATTCCTACCGCAGCGAACAAAAGATCTGATGATCTTGAAACGGCTGAACCGATTTTGATAAATCATGTCTAAGATCCATCGCTAGAAAACCAGCTTTCAAATAAAAAAAACCGCATTCAAATCGGTCCACCCGTTTAAGAGCTACGGTGCCACAGACAGACACACAGACACACAGACACACAGACACACAGACACACAGACACACAGACACACAGACATACAGACACACAGACACACAGACACACAGACACACATAGCGGTCAAACTTATAACACCCCTCTTTTTCGTCGGGGGTTAAAAACACACAAGCACACGAACATAAAACAAGGAATCGTTTACGTACACATCCTAACCTATACAACGAAAAGTTGGAAAACACCCAACATTGTCACTTCAAAGTTCAATATCTCAAAAACGGCTGAACCGATTTTGATAAAATATGTCTAAGAAGCGCATTCAAATCGGTTCACCCGTTTAAGAGCTACGGTGCCACAGACAGACACACATAGCGGTCAAACTTATAACAACCCTCTTTTTGCGTCGGGGGTTAAAAATACAAGCCTACTCCTTTCTCAAAGGCCGGCAACGCATCCGTAACTCAACTTATGCTATACGTGTCCAAGAGCAACTGTGATTACTGACCATCAGGTGACCCGCTTGTGCCCCCTATCATATAAAAAAAAAACTAAAAGTCCATAATTTTCTTAAATAACTCCAGAAACTGCATGTTGCGCGATTCAGTGTGTCATGTCATGAGAACAAACGAGCGACATTAGGGTCACCACTCACAACGCCGGACGTACCATTCAAACGGCCACGTTTAGGTGCTGTTTTTCTGCACCGTTGAATAAAATTTATCCACCCGTATTCTAGTTTTGTACATTTGTATGCCATTCATCATGAGGTTATTGAGACGGAAAATTGTTTGCAGCGGGGGGTTTGTGCTGTGCGCTGCATGTTTGACTTTCGAGTTGTTAGTATTGGCTGTGTTTATGAGCTGGTTTTAGAAAAGCGTTCTTTTTATTAACCCCCGACGTAAAAGGAGGGGTATTACAAGTTTGACCGCTATGTGTGTCTGTCTGTGGCATCGAGGCTCTTAAACGGGTGCGTTTGAATTGAACGTTGAATGCGTTTTTTTATTTGAAATCAGGTTTTCTAGCGATGGTTCTGAGATATGTTTCATCGAAATCGGTTTAGCCGTTTTTGAGATATTTACTGTCTTATCCAGACTGTTTTATCGACATCATTCCGGAGCCAAAATGGCAAAAACGGAACCCTTATAGTTTCGCCATGTCTGTCTGTCTGTCCGTCCGTCCGCGGCTTTGCTCAGGGACTATCAATGATAGAGTGCTGTAATTTTGCACAGATATATAAGTAAACTATGCCGACAAAATGGTACAATACAAAACAAAAAAAAAATTGTAGGGTACCTCCCATAGACGTAAAGTGGGGGAGATTTTTTTTTCTCATCCAACCCTATAGTGTGGGCTATCGTTGGATAGGTATTTTAAAAACCATTAAGGGTTTGTTAAGACGATTTTTCGATTCAGCGATTTGTTTGCGAAATATTCAACTTTAAAGTGAAAATTTTCATTAAAATCGAGCGCCCCCCCCCCTTCTCCCCTCTAAAATCTAAACCGGTGGGAGAAAAAACTTAAAAAAATTCAGTATGGTAGTAAGGATATCAAACTTTCAAGGAAAACTATAACGGTTAAGTATGCTTGAGAATTATTAGTAGTTTGAAAGTAAATAGCAGCCTAAGGTATAAAATATACCCAAACTATGGAAGATTCCGTATAAAATACGAAATCCTTAAAAAAATATTACTTGATTTTTTTGTAATGGCTACGGAACCCTATTTCGAGCATGTCCGACACGCTCTTGGCTGGTTTCTTACTTCCCGTACAGTCAAGTGTAAAAATATGTACTTACTTAAGTTTCAGAATTATATACCACAGACTTTTATTTCTACGTGATAAGGCAGTGTTAACATATTTTTGAGTGGTTCAAATAGATACATATTTTTGCACTTGACTGTACAAGAGTACCTCCCTATATCGAAAAATTGTTAAGGCTATCATGTTTCTCACTCGAACTGCACTTGTGAAGCAGATTGCACTAGAGCCGGCCGGTAGAGTATCATCGTGTTAGAATAGGACCCTGAATAGGCTGGGGCGCTTTCTTACTGCATTTTAAGCGCAGGCGATGCAACCTCGCTGCACTTGTTAAAATGCGGATTTAATAGTGATGTGAAAAGTTTTTTATCAATTAATTTTATCAGAGAAAAGGATATTAAAAAGAAATGCCCAGCGAGCTAAAATCTCAACGTCCATACATATATATGCATGTAATTCGACAACCATTCGGCTAAAGTGCCATATATTTGAATAAAATAAAAAACAGTCTGTCTTAAAAATAATTACTTATTGCTTAACAAAACAATCTTTTTAACCCTCGACACAAAAAGATGGGTGATATAAGTTTGACACCAATGTCTGTCCGTCTGTAGAAGTAGTGACTCAAAGGAATAGACCGATTTCGTTGCAGTTTTTTACGTGAAAGCTGGTTTGGTTGGTGGTTCTTAATCATGTTTAATAAAAATCGGTTCAACCGTTTGTGAGATTTGTGAATTTTGAATAAATGACAATGTCGGGAGTATTCCAACAATTCTCAGTTGGTTATTTATTTGAGCAGTTATGCAAAAACTGTTAATGTAGTTAGACAAACAAAATGCCGGAAATTATTTAAATATATTGAATTCTAAAAAACGTAAGTGTGCGCATGCACACATGTAAAGGTGAAAAACTGGCCGCATCTATTCTGCATGCCAATAATGTGTAAAACCTTTTTATTCCTCTTTTTTTAGTAGATTATTAGATTCTTTAGTAGATTATTGTAAGTGCAGTTTGTTTTTCGTTGGCAGTCATTCTTAATATATTTGTTACCTTTTATTAAAATTTGTATACAGGTATATTATCGATGATTGCCACTAAAATAAACTTTCTTTCCAAAGCCAGTTATCTTATTTCGGGGGGGGGGGGTTCGCTGTCGTCTACAAACTTTAACAGGGGTTGGACCATAAGTTTGAGCTGTTCTAGAGCATCGCTGTGCAAGATTGCACAACATTTTCTAGCCTTTTATGATTTGTCTTTTGTGTTCACAACCCAAAACCAGTGCCTTATTATTGAAATCTAAATATTGATCTAGCTCGAAGAACCAATCTCTGCTGATTTCTGATCTGTACAAGAGTATACCCAAGATACATAGAAATAATATTTTCGCAATGGGCGGAAACTTTAAAAATGGTATACGTCGAAAAATAACTCGTCTAAACTAACGCAGCTCTTTACAAGCTGGGTTGTAAAGACCCCACAGCATTTTCCGAACCAATTCCAATTTAGCGCAGTTTATTAAGTAACCTTCCAGTTCATGATCCCCACTTAACTTTGATATCAGGAGGCCGAAGTTGCGAGATTATTTAAGTCGATAATAATTAATCGGACCAAGTCCGGGGAGACTCGAGTGTCGCCGCGGGGCAGAAGAAGTGCTTAGACTTTATTGCCCCGCCGTTGGGGCAAAGTGGAACAAAATAAACTTTTAAAGACTTACCTGTAAGTTGATGATGTCGTTTTCGAACCGTCCTTCTACCGTGTTTCCTAAATTCATATTCATCATAGCTCGAATATTACTCAAATAATATTAGCGTTTGCCAGTGACTTCGTTCTCGTGAAAATCAATGAAAATTGTCTCTCCTTATGATTATCTCTAAAACTGCGCCAATTATTTATTTAATCCCTTTAGATTTGTTATTAAAAAAAAAATGAAGCTAAAGCCTGAAATGTGTGAACTTTTAAAAGTTTTCATATTAGAATATCACGGGCTCCACTCTTGAACTGTGATGCGCTTCATCATTGTCTTGAACTAGCAAATGAAGAAGAATATTTTTTTTTACCCAAGAAACTACCCAATGACACTGTCCTACAGCAAAAAAGTGTGTAAATCTAGAGCTATTGAAGTAAAAGTAAGACATCGTTTAATTTCCCTGACTTTTAGGGTCGTCTTGAGTCACTTTGGACTCCAGGGCTGACATCTTGACAGACCGTTACTCGCACCATTCCATACCTTTTCGTGCACCTTTTTCGCGTCTCCAAATTATACGTACTGTGACATTGCAAGGTAAAATGTTCTGTGAATGCTAATTTCTGGATAGCGCTTTGAAACTTTTCGCTATGTTAGTTAGTTCAATAAAAGTAAATAAATCAGGATTAAAATATTTTTAATTTTTACTAAGGTTTCATACCCAAAAGGGTGTCAAGCGGTACCCTATTAGTGTCGCTTCGCTGTCCGTCTGTCTATTTGTCTGGGTTGTATCTTAAGATCCGTAGTAGATAGGCAGCTGAAATTTAGACGCTACAATAACTTAGAAAATAGGGGGTCTGATACAAGAAACTATGAATTTTTTATATTCTTTACAAAGTTTAAATGTTTCTCTTCAGACCGATTTACGCTTACAGAAATATAATGAAAACGAATAAAAAATAAAGGGGGCACCATACAAAAAACCGTATTGTTTGCTTGCACCTTGTTTTAGTCACTTTGATTTTTTGTACGGATACGCATAAAGCTCATAGTTATTTAATAATTTATAAAAACTCAGGTGCGATCTAGGCTCGAACCTACGAACCTTTGATTGAGAGGCTATACGTCAACTACTATACTATATGCTACTATAGGCTACGGTGACATAATAACCTGTTTTATACATATTGATATACATAATTTCGTTCTTCAATTTATTGCCTTTAATACTTTAACATGATAATACTCGTTAATTATTTAAACATTAACAGAGTATCTCATTCTCTCTGCAAATATTCTTTGAAATAAGGTTATTGAGTCAATTTGAAAAACGAATAACACACATAAATATTTGCTTAAAATTTGTACTGCAATAATAATTATAATTCCGTTTGAATCTTTGTTCTCGGATCTTGGATGTTTAATATGTATTTAAGTACGTATTTATCTATATTTATAAGTAGGTATGTTTATCCGTTGGCTAGTATCCATAGCTTAGCTTAGTATGGGACTAGGTAAATTGGTGTCAAGTTTCCCATGATATTTATTTATTTCTTTATAATACAGTCCTCTGCAAAAAATAACAAGCGCTTTTGATTTATTCGAGTACTCAGTTGGAAAAGGGATTTGATGCGACAAAATAAAATAAAATAAATTACCGAAGTAAAAATCACTTTTGTTTGATAATTACGTTGATCTTAATTTGTTTTCTTTGGATTTTTATGAAATTACTCATTTTGACAAAAAAATAAGGTAACTTCAACTGACTTCCATAGTTGTACAGGGGTGCCCATTTTTTTGCAAAATTAAATGGGTTTATATACACTTACGTACAGTAGGTATATGGTAAGTGAGCAGGTAGATTATTATACTTACAAACAATTGTCTGTCACCAGCAGCTACATCTCGTTTTTAGGTTTTCTCAGTCGGCTTCTTATAGAGCTTGAAAAATACTTTTACAAAATAATTAACAACAAGTAACAAAATATAGCCATTTATTTATCACTAGCCTTTCTCGAGGTTTTTTTCGCTATAGTTAATAGGTCTACTAGTTGATTAAAAACGTCAGGATTTTACTAAAGACACATGGAAATTTCCAAAAATTCTGATTGGTTTTTTGGAATCTTTTTGTGTTTTTTATTTTAATTCCAAATTTTTGTTACTTCCAAAAATTATATCAAGGTCTTCATTTACATTTGCTTTATAGGTTGAGATTTGGAGATTTTACAAGTTAAAGGGGCTGTTTCAGCACCCATTGATTAATTTTATTTGACGGATAAATGTCATGACGTCTCCGTTTATTCGAATAATAAAAGAAACAGAGACGGCATCACATTTATCCATCAGGTAAATTTAATCAATTTATTTTGAAACAGGGGGTTAATCTCGATCCCGTAGAAGTATCACAATGAAAAGAAGCCAGAGATCTAGCCAATTACAAACCACAGTTTATTCGAATCCGTCCCGACCGACACACACACGTGTGGTGTGTGTGTACACATATACAGACGTGATGTATGTACACACGGACATACTCACATACGCCTGTAACATTCCTGTATTTTATCTTCGCTTTGTTTCACAAATTAAGAGAAGTTAAGGTATAAAGACGGGTATAATCACTAAAGATAGTGGCATAGGTAATAAAGACTGGAAGAACCCGGGGGACGCGACGAAACTCTGGCGGTACATAAAAAATTCACGCGCTGCGAGCTAATAGCCTAGGAATAGGCATTGAAAACTTCCGGGGCCTAATTAAGTCAGATCGCTAATTGATCAAGGTTTTTATCTTTATACGGTAATTAAACAAAATGAATAAATAAATATCATGGGACACTTGACACCAATTGACCTATAAGTAGTCTCAAATTAAGCAAAGCTTGTACTATGTGCAACGAATGAACATACTTATACCTATAGATAAATACAACTTAACTACATGTTAAACGACCAAGACTCAAGAACAGAATATTCGTACATATTATTCGTACAAATATCTGGCCCGACCGGGGATCGAACCCGGGACCTCGAGCTTCATAGTCAGGTTCTCTAACCACTTGGCTATCCGGTAATAAATGTTTACTTACTTACCTATTAAACACACACATACGGGGCGGAACCTAACGATGGTCCTTTACTTAAAGAGGTGATAGTGTTGTTTAAACTGAACAACTTTCTCCAAGGAACATAGGTCGGAAAACGATTTGTTTTCGCCTTTTCATAGTAAGTCGGTCAGCTAACAGCTAACCGATACAGTTTGTATGGAAGTCTGTTTTTTTTTTTTCGTTTTTCGACCTATGTTCCTTGGAGAAAGTTATTCAGTTTAAGCAACACCATCACCTGTTTTATTTAAGTAAAAGATCATCGTTAGGTTCCATTCTGTATACAGACATGCACACACATGATTCATTATAATTCCATCCCAACCTAGATACGTCAGATTGCTGGGCACAGGTCTCCTGACAGGACATGTGCACGCACACAATTTGGCAGTTGAATTTATACTACGAGATTTTACTAAATTATCCGAAAATTACACCGTGGCCGTTGTATAATGAACACTGGTTGCAGATATTGCCTCGAGGTAGATGTTAGGGTTTTCGGGATTGGTGGTTTTTTTTTTCATTCATTAATACTAGTTATAATATTTGCCAATTGCCTAAATTGAATAAAAATATTTTGATTTTGACTTTGATTTTACGTAAGTACATCCATCGCTTGGGGATATTGGAATTAACAGTACCTAATAGTAACTTAGTAAGATTTGACACCATTGAAGTTCCAGCCTGAGTAGCAGTGGCACTTGCACCAGCGAACACGTTCCTTCACCACCGGCTCACCGCTCATACATTTTAAATAAGAATTACCCCACCAAGTGTAGGAGACACCTAGGAAGTTACCCACGGCATCTAACCGTTACCCTGAGAAACGCCAATTTAAACTTGTAACGAGGTTTACCGCGAGTGGCTGTGGAACGAAATTAAAAAGTCGGGGGCCGCTCGAATGGCTTCGGTGAGCGAGGTCTGGATGGGCCCCGTAACAGGCCTAACTTTCATCGTCACTTTGTTACTTCCCACCGGCAATTTGCTGCGAGATCGCAATGCAAAAACTCCCATCAACTATTTTAGACTTTAAATATTACTGACAACGGTTCTACCTCTTTTTTAACACCCGACGCAAAGAGAGGAGTGTTATAAGTTTGGCCGTTATGTGTCTCTGTGTGTGTGTGTGTGTGTCTGTCTGTGGCACCGTAGCTCTTAAACGGGTGGACTGATTTGAATACGAATGTTTTTGTTTGAAATCAGGTTTTCTAGCGATGATTCTTAAACATGTTTTATCTAAATCTGTTTAGCCGTTTTTGAAGTATTGTTTTTCAACTTTTTGTTGGTTATATCGTTGGCATAGATTTTATTTGGGCATAATTTAGTATTGCATAGGTAAAGTTTGGCATAAATTATCATAACGCCGCAAACCATATCGCATATAACTTCATTTATACGAAACACATGTCGCATAGTCAAGTCAAGTTAAAATATCTTTATTCAATTAAGACTATCAAGCACTTATGAATGTCAAAAAGAATCTTCCACCGGTTCGGAAAAACCTCTGTTGAGAAGAATCCGGCAAGAAACTCAACGACTTATATTTTTTTTAAACAGATTTACAATATTATTAAATGATATCTATACATCACAAGTATTTAACACAACATTATTTTTAACACAGTAGGTTCGCTATTTGAAGGGATCGCTAATACGGATCGGAATTATTTCCAAATATCCCTGTCCATGATATAATCATTAACTTAGATATTAATGTCTTCTTGACAATAGATCTGAATTTTGTATCCGTTTCATTTGTAATCTTTTTTGAAATTTTATTATAAAAACGTATGCAATTTCCCAGAAACGACTTTTTGGTTTTAGCCAGTCTGTAAGATGGAACTTTAAGCTTCCCTATGTTTCTAGTAGCCTTTGGCTTATCGACGTTACCATAATATAAACGTTAACATAATATTATTTGCCATAACGCCTGGTGTGGTGTAAGGTTGTAAGTTCTGTCTGGGGTCGTAATTTTAACTTCACTAATCTACTTTGCTGGTACTTGCTTGATTATTTTGGGATCACAGATTTAACCTAGGTAACCTTTCTTGGGCTTTTTTAGGGTTCCGTAGCCAAAATGGCAAAAACGGAACCCTTATAGTTTCGCCATGTCTGTCTGTCCGTCCGCCGCTTAGGGACTATCAATGCTAGAAAGCTGTAATTTTGCACGAATATGTAAACTATGCCGATAAAATGGTACAATAAAAATAATTTTTTTTTTAGAGTAACCCCCATAGACGTAAAAGTGGGGGTGATTGTTTTTTCTCATCCAACAAGGGGTATCGTGGGATAGGTATTCTAAACCATTAGGGGTTTGCTTATACGGATTTTTCGATGCAGTGATTTGTTTGCAAAATATTCAATTTTAAAAGTGCAATATTTCATTAAAATCGAGCGTTCCCGCCCCTTCTAAAATCTAAACCGGTGGTTATAGCACGCAGCACGGATTGCTGAGGACCTGGGTTCGATTCCCAGCGCTTGTCTATTTTTCTGGTTTTTCTGTGCATCCATGTCTCAGTTGGTATTTTCGATATGATTGTATGTTATTCACATGTACCAACCCTCCTGTAAACCCTACTTATGTGCAATAAATGATTCCTGTTATGCTTAATGATTTTTGTGCAAAGAAGATTATGCCGGGTGAAGAATACACCTAACAGTTGTCTTTATGCTCAGCAACCACACTAATGTAAGGCAGCTACGTCTGTACAATCCATACGCTATTTAAAGTCAAAACGCCAAAATCAATCGATTATTATTACAAATACTACGCTCGGGCTTTGTTTTGTGCTATGAACTAATTAAATATTAATCCCATCATTGTTCGTGCCCTCACTATGTGTTTAATTAAACAACTTTGTTTAACGTTATTAATGACATTGAGTTACTTTGAATTAAATATGTCTATCAGGGTACTAAATTAACTACGATGTGCAATATGATCCAATTGACGATAAAATTATATTTATATACAACTAGCTTTTACCTGCGGCTTCGCTCGCATCAACCATTGGGTCTGGCAGTTCAATTTAAATTCCGGAAATGGAATGGGAACTCAAAAAAATACATTATGGCTTATTTAGATACGTTGCATTTAGAGTACCCATGTTACATTTTATGATTATACAGTTTAGATAAGTACCTACGACCTGAGGGAATAATAGTAGATTGTTGAACAAGGGACTAAAACAAGCCATAATGGCACGAGATGTTTAGCCACCCAAACAGAGCGAGGGTGGCTATAGTTCGAGTAAGTGGCATTATGGTTGTTTAGTCTAACCGGCCAAGTGCGAGTCGGATTCGCGCACCGAGGGTTCCGTATAAATATTTTTATTATATGATGTAATTAAAAATTTGCGGCGCGAAGCTGGCGCTGCCAGGAGCGTAGTCAGCGTTATCGGCAATTTTTGAAAAATATTAGTTTTTCTTTTACAAATATACAATTTTACTCGCAAACGTGATGAAAAACATTGTATGTCGCACGGGCGGTACTAGAATTACGAACATCGACTAATTAAAGCCCTCAGTCTTCTAATACTCTCGTTCGTAATTCCTTATTTACCACCCTTAAGACACAATGTACTATTACAAGCAACAATTTTTTTGTTACTCTTAGCAAAATTTTTTTTCACTGAAGTGTGTAACGGGATCTACACGCTCGAATCTTTATATCTGGGCGTGTACGTACGGGCTAAAACTCTCGTTTTCCAAGAGATAAGACCAAGCTGGATGGATTGATGAAAAACTCTCACATAGGCGTGGTGGCCGAGTGGTTTGACCTATGGCCTCTCAAGCAGAGGATCGTGGGTTCAAACCCCGGCTCGCACCTCTGAGTTTTTCGGAATTCATGCGAGAAATTACATTTTAAATTTACCACGAGCTTTACGGTGAAGGAAAACATCGTGAGGAAACCTGCACAACCTGCGAAGCAATTCAATGGTGAGTGTGAAGTTCCCAATCCGCACTGGGCCCGCGCGGGAACTACGGCCCAAGCCCTCTCAGTCCGAGAGGAGGCCTGTGCCCAGCAGTGGGACGTATATAGGCTGGGATGACTCATCAAAAATTCAAAACGAACCCGAACCGTTTATTATCGATTATTTACGACTAACATTTATTAGTTACTCGAAGAGGACACGTAAATACCACAGTCCGACAGATGCCAGTTTAAAAACAAACGGAGACGGTACAGCGTGTTCCAAAACAATCCAGATGTTAAGACAGCGCCGTACGTGATCCGAATAACAGTCGCAGTTTAGAGTCCCTCGCCCGCGATAGTTGTAGATTACACGCAGTTATTGAATATTAAACACTGGGGTATATTATGAGAAAAGTTGGGTGTGTGATTGAATTACTTTTTGTTAAGGATTTTATTTTGATCGTTTCTTAGGTGGAGTTGTTTATGAATGAGGATAATATCCTATCATATTATGAGCCGATTATGATGTTAAGATTAGGTAGGATTACGTTTAATTTATGTTATTGTTTTATTATGCAACTAGCCGTTACCCGCGACTTCGTCCGCGCAGAATTCGTTTATCACGATCCCGCGGAAACTATGCAATTTTCCGGGATAAAACTATTCTATGTCCTTCTCCGGGACTCAAACTATGAGTATACCTACCAAATTTCAGCTAAATCGGTCCATTGGATTAGACGTGATGAAGTAACAAACAAACAAACAGACTTATATACTTTCACATTTATAATGTTAGTGGGATTTAAATTAAAGAAAAAATGGAATAATATTTTTCATTTAAATAAATAAATATCATGGGACACTTGACACCAATTGACCTAGTCCCAAACTTAGCAAAGCTGTACAGATATGTATTTATATAAAGTTTGTAGGTACACTTTTCTGTTTTATGTGTAAACCTAAAGAAGCTTTAAACATACTTTACTAGCTTTGTTTGTGATTTTGTCTTCATGAAATCGCTTCTTAAATCTGTCTGCAACAATCCCGCAGGAAATACATAATGATCGGAGATAAAAACTATTCTATGTCTTTCCTAAGTCTCAAACTAAGTTGATATTTAATTTCACCTAAATTGGTTCAGCTGTTTAAGCAAGAAAAGGGAACAGATAAACAGGCTGATAGACATAGTTACTTTTACATTTTATAATATTAGTAAGAATAAGGAAGTAAGAATTGGAAATGGTTTATGCTTTTCAACATTCGCAGCTTATGCAGACAGACAAAGTTAAACCGAATGCAAAACTTTTAACAACCATCTCTTTCCGTAGAAATAAGACAGCTTTAAACATCACCACTTATTCGTGCATCCAGATAAAATAAGTTTATGTAAGGCAAAAGAATCGTCCCGTCTGTGTTTTCACAACAGCAAGATGGCCGCTGTACGTGCGCCGAATACGCAGTCGGCGTTCGGCGTTCGGCCTCGGCCTGACTTTGCCGTAACAGTTTTAGATCGCCCTGTATTCTGGGAGTGCTATCTGAAATAACTGCGCTATACAGCCGCGCTCTGCATTACGGATGGTCGAGAATTTTGATTCCGTTTTGTTGTGATTTGTAAACATGCTGCTCTTTCGTTTTGCTAACTAAAAATGAAGTACTTTTATGACTTTTACTAAGTAGACCAAAAAAAAGCGATCGTTTTATTGGACGACTTGGCTAGTTTTTGAAGGGTTCGTTCGAGCCACGGTTCTCAGAACTTGAGCCATGGATGTCATGCATATGTACGTACTCGTACATAATATGTCCAAATTTTGAACCCACAACCCTCTGCTTGAGAGGCATAAGTCAAACCCTCTAATCTAACATTGCTTCTTCTAAGTTTTTTTTTAAATTTATGTAAGTACGAAATGACATTTGAAATTAATCACGGCTTTTTTGGTGAAGGAAAACAATGATGAGCAAATCTGCATAAACTTGTGAAACTAATTCAATGGTGTGTGTGAAGTTCCTAATCCGCAGTAGGCCCGCGTGGGAACTACAGTTACATCCCTCTCGTTCTCAGAGGAGGTCTATGCCCTGCAGTATACAAATAGAAATACTTGTGATACATGTACGTTTATTCGGTGACCCATTTAAATTATTTCATGATATTTATTTATTTACAAGTGTTTGATTTTTGAAACTAATTAATTTTATTGATATTATATTTATCCGTTGCTTAGTACCCATAACACAAGCTTTGCTAAGCTTACTTTGGGACAAGGTCAATTGGTGTGAACTGTCCCGTGATATTTATTTATTTATATTATTCTAAAAATACAACCTCCGTAGCTAAGTGAGAGGAAATCACGTTTTGTCTTAAGCAACTTAGCGGAGCGATTTCTCCAAATAGTATTGAAATTAAGCCGTTTCACGAATGAAAGGACAGATTAATAGCCGTTTCCTACCACAATATTTTAGCCAGGGTTTCCGAATATTTCCTCGTACAAAGTCCGGTTTATAGAGGGCCGTCATGCGAGGCGCGGAACCAACGGAATTAGGCGCCATATCTAGATTCTGCCAGGTGTTGCTAGCCGGAATTTTATTCTATAAGCCATTATGGCCCGATTAGTTTGGCGATACGCGATATCCCTAGCAAAATAGTAGATTAATTATTACCACATCTAGGACTTATCTCGCTAACAATAAGTAATAATTATCTGCTTTTGTAGACAAAAAACCGGCCAAGTGCGAGTCGGTTTCGCGCACGAAGGGTTCCGTACAAACCGGCCAAGAGCGTGTCAGACACGCCCAAAATAGGGTTCCGTAGCCATTACGAAAAAAATAAGTAATATTTTTCTAAGGATTTCGTATTTTATGCGGAATCTTCCAAGTTTAGGTATATTTTATACCTTAGGCTGCTATTTACTCTTAAACTACTAACAATTCTCAAGCAAACTTAGCCGTTATAGTAGTACTACCATTCTGTTTTTTTTTGGACGCTCGATTTTAATGAAAATTTGCACTTTCAAGTTGAATATTTTGCAAACAAATCACTGAATCGAAAAATCGTTTTAGCAACCCCTAATGATTTTAAAAGACCTATGCAACGATACCAAAAAAAACTTTTTTTTTGGATTTTTTTGTACCATTTTGTCGGCATAGTTTACATACATATTCGTGCAAAGTTACAGCTTTCTAGCATTGATAGTCCCTGAGCAAAGCCGCGGACGGACGGACAGACAGACAGACAGAAAGACAGACACGGCGAAACTATAAGGGTTCCGTTTTTGCCATTTTGGCTCCGGAACCCTAAAACACACGTTTGTTGTACGGGAGCCCCCCTTAAATATTTATTATAATTTAATAATTATTTTGTAAGTGAATACACGACTAAATTAATATTCTATGAATATTCCAAACCTCTACCTGTTGCCATTTTTAATATCGAGCTAAAAACGACAAAAATCAGTTTGTTGTATGGAAGCCCCCTTAAATATTTATTTTATTCTTTTTTAAGTACTTGTTGTTATAGCGGCAACAAAAATAAATAACCTGTGAAAATTTCAACTGTCAGACGAACGAACTTCAGACGGACGGATGGACGGACAGCGGAGACTTACTAATAGGGTCCCGTTTTCACTATTTGGGTACGAAACCCGAAATTTGATAGTGCTTAGTGTTTAGCGTCACTACTCGCACTACACACACTAATACTGCACTAATCACCCGCAATAGCCACTAAACAGAATTGGACACTACTCGCTCTACACACCTGCACTTATCACTCGCACTAATCAAAGTGCATACAGGACTGAAAGTTTAAACGTTATAAAACTAGATAACTTAGAAAGTTGCAGAAGTTGACGAAGAAGAAGAAGAAGAAAGAAGAAGAAGAAGTTGAAGCTACGTTCTCTAATTTCTCGCCTAAAATATTTTCCCCAAATGATTCATTCCCCAAATGTTTCATTTGAACGAGCGATTTACTTTTAAACTGTATGTTCTTCATCGTTGTTATTATAAAGCTAACCTAACCTTTAGGATTCCACAGGATAGTTCTAATAGTAGATTGTACAACGAGGGCATAAAACGGGCCATTGTACCCAAGACGTTCATAACTCATATAGCCACCCGAGCTGGTACGGCGAGGGTGGATAGATACGTCGAGGGGAAAATGGGTTTAATGCTCGAGTTTTCCACTCTGCTTTTCAGTTCGATTGCGAGGAAATGAAATAGCAACAGTGGAAACAATATTTTATTGTTCACTTACTATGTACCTTTTATTTTTCATACATTACCATATAATTGTATTTTTTTAGTTTTGTTGATTTATTTAGATTGATTTTAAATGATTTCATTTATATAAATGAAAATTTATTAAAAAAATATGTAGAAACTTTTTTGTTTGTGGCTGTTGACACCTGATTACCTTGGTCTTAGACGAAGATTTTACTTTATGCACTAGAGCATAAAAAGTCATTTTATGTCGCCTAGATCCAGCATAAACACGAAATTTACGAGCATGAGAAGTGAAAAATATATTCTGAATACATTAGTTTTTAGTTTCAGAAAAAAAACGTCCATATTATGAAAAAGTTGAGAAATGAATAATTCGGGGAAAATATTTTCGGTGAAAAGCCAAGATCCCGTAAGCCATCGCATCAAATTCAGCCCCGGCTTTTTGTCGTTACGAAGATGTGGAATGTCTACTCGCTTGACTGCACCCTGTGCAACGAAAATATCTAAAAGGAGGTGGTATTACCACGTATTACACTGTAACAGCGTCGCGTACATTGTGGACGTTTCTGTTGCGACAGCACATAAAGTAATGTTAACAAATGAAGAACGAGGGTTATCGACGTAGACAAACAAATTTGCTCATTGAAGTGGCAAATTCGAATCCGTCCCTCTCACTCACGTATTAAATAATGTTAGCGTCAGCGGGACGGCAAGATACGACGTTTGAATTCTGCACTTCGTAGTATAGGACCAGGCCATATAGCACGCAGGATAGGCGGTCGTTGGGGCCGAAAAGTTCTCGAATGGAGACCGCGGGTCGGCAAGCGTAGCATAGCACGTCCTAACAAAATGGAAGCATGAACTGGTTAAATCCGCAGGTTTATGGTGGATGCAGTTTTCAAACGAAGCAACTGGAGGTCTATGGGGAGGCCTAGTCCAACAGTGGACGCCCTACGGCTAATATGATGTGCTGATGACGATGAAGACTAAATTCGTAGCTAATTACAGATCACAATATAATAGCTGTAAAATGGTTATCAATTAAAAAAGTCCCCATTTCAGGAGCTTCATTATTCTCTGAAATTGTATCAAGTCTAAGTAGAGAACAACATTTAATGAAATCTGCATAAGTCCTCCGGCGTACTACAAAGCCGTGGAAGACGCATTCTGCATTTTAACTGTTGCCCGAGGCGAAAAAAATATTAAAAAAAGGAATTTAATGCAAAAGAAGCGAGCGACAAACGGGGCGCGGGATGCAATCAACATCTCATTAGTGGATCCTTAATTCCTTTGTCCCTAGGGAACTTTCTCTGATTTCTTCGATAAACCGTTTATTACATTTTTGTTTCTCTCTCTTGTCTCGCGAATATCATCGTTATCTGATCGCTGATTTATTATAAAACGTTGATCGAAACAAAATCAAATTCCGATGGGAATTTGTCCCAATATCTAGACTCATTTTAGGGACCTGCCAGGGAACGTCAAGGCAGCGCCGCGAAGTTTTTGTGAAACATTTGCTATCGTTTAATTAATTTCTGTATTGTTATGACTAGCTTTAGTTCTGTAATGAACACATAATAGGAGTATTATAGTTAAGCCTTTACTTACTCCATAAAAACCCCCAACACTTTAGAAAGTGATGTTGTCCGTGACTTCATTAGGGCACACGCTAGGAAATAAGTTATATATCGTCACTACTTTAAAGAAAACTCGTACCTCAAATAGATATTTTTTCTGAGTGAACTTTATGAACATTACATCAAGGTTCAATTTTGTTGACATATTGATTTTAGATACGAGATTTTTTCAAAGCAGTGACGATATGTAAGTTCATTGGTGTACGTAATTTTTTATAAAATTGTCTGCAGGGCTACTGCGAAACTCGAAACTCGAAGTTCGTATCATGCGGTCCCTCTGACACTTATACTATTTAATACGAGAGCGAGAGGGACGGTACTATACGAACTTCGTGTTTCGAGTTTCGTAGTAGCCCTGCTGTTTATTTTATAAAAAACTTGTTTGTTGTTCGGGTCACCGTCATCGAAAAGATATGGAGGACTACAAAACAAGCTTTGCTTTGCTTTGGTTTGCTTTGTAAGGACTAGCTCAATTGATGTGAATTGTCCAGTGATATTTGACAAATCTTCGCGTTTATACATAACCAAACTAGATTCGATTTGTAGCATTCGAAGATGGCGGATGTAGAAAATATCTAATTTTGCTATTTCTGTTTCTTTGGCTAGTTGAAGTATAATTTTGATAGTGTTTTATGCGGCTATTAACCGTGTCTAACATTTTTTAATGCGCAAGTGGTCTCCACGTGGTTTCTGAAATTTACTATCAAGTTGCAAAAACTACAATTACCGTACAACGTCCCTCTCAAAGAGAGTTTACCTTGACACTGGCGAAAATTGTCCTATTAATTAGGACAGAAAAGCCATATTTTAAAAGAGAAGAAGAAGAAGAATAACCAAACTAAACATGTTTTTCATTGGTATTCACGTCCTTAAACGACGCCTGAAAAATGAGTCTTTCTATAATTGAAGTATGAATACTTAAGACACGAGTACCAGGCGAGCAGAGTCGGTGCGAAGTAATTTAATGAGTTGACCTGTTAATTGGCGAACAGCCGGCTCCAAGGCAAATGTTTAAATTAACTGCGGCCACAGCTTCCCGCGGCGCTCCTCTTATGTTTCTATTTGGCCTAAGAATTTTTAAACTCGGATATTTATAGCGTTTTAAAATGAAATTTGTGAAGCATTTTCCGACTGGGCAGAACTTTCCAACAATTCCAACATAAAATACAGAAGTTACGTTTTTTTTTGTCTTTTGGAATTAAAATTTAAAGTGAAATTGAAAAGTTTTATCTATTGTTATATATTATTCTGTTGCCTTCGCTCAAAGTTAAACGTTGTAGGTACAGTCAATTAGGACGCTAAACAATACATTAAAACGTATAAACTTTCCATTTGTCCCGGCGTTAACTTCAACGCAACTCTCCGGGGCCTTATCGTCGAGTTAATTTGTGCTTAACGGTATAATCAATCGAAAATTTTGAACGACTCATGAATAATTCTAGCAACAAGGCCGTCCTAAAACTTTCTCACCGCCCTCGTTCACCAGAGACACAGCGGCAGTAGGTGATCGGGAACTAAAGTACCATGATAATGATAAGCCATGGTAGCCTACTAGTTTGAGCCCATGGCCTCTCAAGCAGACCGTAGTAGATTCAAGCTCCGGCTTGCACCTCAGAGCTTTTTATAACTTTTGTGCGATATCTAATCTATCTAATACCTTTAAATGAGCAATTCTTGTATGTGTATAATATGCAGTGTGGCCCATTTATATCGGTCAGTATGGGAAAGTCTGAAACTATACGACCAGACGACCAGATGGCCTAGTGGTTAGAGAACCTGACTACGAAGCTTGAGGTCCCGGGTTCGATTCCCGTGTCGGGGCAGATATTTGTATGAAAAATACGAATGTTTGTTCTCGGGTCTTGGGTGTTTACTATGTATTTAAGTATGTATCTATCTATATAATTATATTTATCCGTTGCTTAGTACCCATAACACAAGCTTTGCTAAGCTTACTTTGGGTCTAGGTCAATTGGTGTGAATTGTCCCGTGATATTTATTTATTTATTTTATTTATTTATACGACATACGAAAATTTCTTTTGAGGAACCATGACATCGATTTTAATAACAAGAAATATTGCATTCATGCATTAAAAAAAAACTGTACTCAGCTCGGGAATCGAACCCGGTAGTTTTGAAAAAAAAAAAAACTTCGAACACCTACTAAAATAAATTAAAGTATGTGAAAAAAATGCATTTTATTCATTTAAGACATAATGTTTCATGGACACATTTACTTCTTAAGACGTACACAATTGATATCTAAATAGAAATAGTGTAAGTTTTTTTTTCAAAACAACCGGGTTCGATTCCCGCGCTGAGTACAGGTTTTTTTTTAAATGCATGAATGCAGTTTTTCTTGTTATTAAAATCGATGTCATGGTTCCTAAGAAGAAATTGTCGTATGTCGTATAGTTTCAGACTTTCCCATACTGACCGATATAAATGGGCCATCCTATACATATATACCTAATCAGAATCTCGGAAACGGCTCCAAAAATTTGGATGAAATTTGGTTTATAGGGGTTTTCGGGGATGACAAATTGATCAAGCTTGGTCTTATTTCTGGGAAAACGCTTATTATCGAGCAAAGCTCGGTCGCCCAGGTACTTACATTTAAAATTAAAAAGTGTCTATACTTCATTTTTTTTGCATTAAAAAGAAGGTGCAAACTTGACGTGTCTGTTTATTGAAAAATACTTTTGAAAAATAATTCACAGCAAATATGTAAGAATTAGCAAGGACATAATGAACATTAACATTTTTTTTTAAAGTCAAACAAAACAAATTTAAAGTCGCTCAGCGAGCTATGGAAAGGGCTATGCTCGGAGTTTCTCTGAAGGATCGAATTCGAAACGAGGAGATCCGACACAGAACTAAAGTCATCGACATAGCTCACCGGATAAGCAAACTGAAGTGGCAGTGGGCCGGCCATATCAGTCGAAGAACTGATAACCGCTGGGGCAAACGAGTTCTTGAGTGGAGACCGCGAATCGGCAAGCGTGGCGTAGGACGCCCTCAGACTAGGTGGAGCGATGATCTTCGCAGGTTAGCTGGCAAAAACTGGATGAGACTGGCCGAGGATCGTGCTCAGTGGCGTGCAACTGGAGAGGCCTATGTCCAGCAGTGGACTAAGATAGGCCGATGATGATGATGATGATGATCATTTTTTGGTATCATGAGTAATAGTTGCTGTTTTTTAAAAAACGTTTTTCAATAAAAAAACTCGTCCAGATTGTTTACCACCACTTAACCAACTTCTATAGAAAATAACATACTATATCACACAAGACATTGCTATAATATTGTATTGTATTGTATACCTAACTCTTATAGTTCATTAAAGTCATGTGAAAATAACAGTTACCGAAACAGAGAGATGTACAAAAGTGAACTTATCCCTCAAAGGGATCTCTTCCAGTTAACCTTTGAACAATCCAATCGTATTCTTGTATACGTCACATATTATCACGGAACTTTAACTGTATAATATACTCGTACGTAACTTCTTGTTTTCTCTACTATACTGTGAACTAAAATACTACCTTAGATATTCAGTTTCTCATGTAAGTGACAAATTGTTTTCAATGAGAAATAAAATTCTAACCGAAACAAATTTGGTGAAATGAATAAAGAGTTTTGGCTGATTTCTTCATTTCACTAAAAAGATTCACGGATTTGATTAAATCACTGTTTTTTTTTTTCAAGGCAAATGATAAAATCGATATTCCATTTTAATTTTCTGCCTGTCATAATGCTTTTGAGATTTGTTCAAATCTATGTTTACGCCATTTAACTGCGATATTATTATGCCGGCTGTATAACTGACTCTCTTATCACAAATGAAGAATAATGATTTTACATCCTTAGAACACTTCCAAACACTCTATTCAATAAACTTTAATTTGTTTGACTGGGTACTTATATTGCAATTTATGACTCAATTTGTGACACCATAATTTATAGGTTTTGATATTTACAATCCATTTGCCTTAGTCGTTAGGAGAGTGAACTTAAAACCTTTTTATCATAAACCATCATCCCAGCCTATTTACGTCCCACGGCTGGCCACAGGCCTCCTCTCAGAATAAGATGGCTTCGGCCGTAGTTCCCACGCGGGCCCAGTGTGGATTGGGAACTTCACACATACCATTGAATTACTTCACAGGTGTGTGCAGGTTTCCTCACGATGTTTTCCTTCACCGTAATGCTTGTGGTAAATTTCAAAAGATGAATTTGGAAAATGTCAGAGGTGCGGGCCGGGGTAGCTTCACTTTATTTACTTGTATTTCTCTTGTGAGGCGCTCTAGTAGGTACAAGTGAAACTACATGACAACTTTCTTAAGAAAAAAAAAGAGTGGTTTCTCTGCCTCCCATACGTGCTGGAGTCAGGTGTTCGTAGTTGGCGATAGAGTGCTGCTGCCCATTCTCGCGTCAGGTTTATAGGTCCGTCCTATTCAAAAACAGGGCACGGCACGTCATACTTGACCTTATAACTATGTACTTATGGTATTTAACAGAATCTTTCATTTGATTTTCATCCACCTTATTGTGGTCAATACCAATACCAATTCAATACCAATACCCATGTACCGGAGTAAAATGTCAAAATCATAGCCGTTAAGAAGTTCAAAGAAGTGAATTTTTGCCGCGGCTGTTTCTTATGCAACGTTATTGAATAAACATGTCATGAAATGATCCCAAACCAGCAAATTGCTGGTCTTGCAAAGCTGATCTTCCTTTGGGACCATAGGTCATTATACATTGAAAATACATTTAAAAATTCACAATACAAAAAGGTATTCAAATGTAAAATAATGCCGCAGTAATGTTAGAAAACAAATTTTTATTCGCCCTCCGCAGTTCGGTCTCTAATTTCCTAATTTATCTAGACCTAACAGTGGCAAATGGCACTAAGAGTGGTTCGCAAGGAAACTGTGTATTACAAATAGCTTGCAATAAAAACTAAGTAAAACGGACTTTTGGCGGGCGGCGTCCTCACCCTAGGGCAATCGAGCTTGCTTGTCCACCGATGAAGGGTAATATATTTCGCTAAAAACCTAGAAAGTATGAACTCAACGTTGGTATTTCTTGGTAAAAAATAGACTGGATAGAATATAATAGAATAAAATAGAATAGAATAGAGTAGAGTATAACAGAACAGAATAAACTTTATTGTTTAGCCGTGTTACAAACATAGATGGTATTAAAATAATTACAATTGTTAGGTTCCAACGGTTACCCATTTCGAGTGTACAATATTTACTTAAATCTAAAGAGCACAAACAAAACCATTATAATTAATATACATATTTTAAGGCGCTAAGTAAAAAAAATAATATAATAATTTTCATCACACTTGCTCGTAAATAGTGTCGTAACATGCAGGCTAGCTTGGTTGCAACCTCCCAAATAAAACCATCAACCTTTTGTTCTTTTCATAAAACCCAAGGTCGGTAAATCAGTCATTGCGCGTATCGTAAACTACTTCAACTTTGCCCTCTGGCCCCAACATTGCCTGATTTGATTTAGAATCAATAACTTAGCACTCTTATAGGTTTTAAACTTTTATCTACACGGGAATTTTTATTACGAGGGGATAAAACTTTAAAAACCTAAAGGGTGCTAAGTTATCGACTCTAAATCGAATCAGGCAATGTTGGGGCCAGAGGGCAAAGTTGAAGCAGTTAACGGTACTAATATTCTTGTCATGAAGCCCAAGGTCGGTAAATGAGTCATTGCCCGTACCTATTATACTAATACTGCTGTGCGCGCTGCTGCTCACGCTGCTGTAAGAGAACCTGTGCACGCACGTTAAGCTGGGTCCACATTTGTATCATTTTGTCGTATCGTATCTCCGTTGCGTTGCACCGACGCTTATTAAGATCGCTAGTGTGGAAGCAAAAACAGCGCGATCATGCGGCGCGCCGCATCTGATAGCTCGGGATCGATGTTGATAAGCGTATTTTATATACCTACCCCGCATACTCGCGATTGGATACGTGTACCAAGATCGGTAAGTATGGACGTGTTTCGATACCGTATCACGATACGAAGTTATAATTTGATACGCGATACGCCGTGATCGCTCTCGAGGCGGTTTTTTCCGATCATCAAAGGGGATACGGACACGGCGTTATGATACGATGTGAGCGTCCACACTTTATGATACGGCGTTATGATACGATACGCTGCTACGCTACGGTTAGTATGGACGCATTTTTTCACGCAACGTTGCTAGTGATGTAGTGATATGGGGTGCCCAAAGTGAGCGTCCATACTTAGGATACGCGAGCTCGATACGACACGCGTTATCGTGATCGGCAAAATGATACAAAATGTGGACCCAGCTTCAGGCACATGCTGCGGCGGGGGAGGGCGGCGGGGAGCTGGCGTTGCCAAGAGCGCAGTCAGCGGTATCGGCAAGTTTTGTAAAAATATTAGTTTTTCTTTTACAAATATACAATTTTACTCGCAAATGTCGAGGCTAACATGCAATGGCTAATTAATTTTAGTAGCATAAAAAACTAGTCCAAGAATGAGCTGTTCGCCTCACTTAAAGTATATTCTCCTAATTTCCAAACTCCTAAGTGCTTGTAAATAAGAGCTGTTTGCGTCCAGCGCATAGTGGGTAGTAGTATTCGACCTATTTTGCGACGTAACTAAGAGTCCGTTCACACGGCGTCAAGTTTTGTCAGATCTAATAACTAACAACTATCGCATCCCGCAAAATCGGACAGTGTGTAGAAACTTTAAGCGCCATCTAATGAGCAAATAAAGAAACTCTCACATCCTGTAACTGTAATGTGCCATCGAACCTTCTCAACTCGGACGCATAGGTATATTACAACTTCGTCTCTATGCATAACATTGCCAGGAAAGAGATCTCTATTGTAGCCTTTCCCCACATTGTTTTTACATGGAAATACTGTTGCCACTAAGTCAGATCTGGCATTATATCGAACAAACGGATCGATTCGTAGTCGCAAAATCGGATGTCTCATTTTCCTGGATCCGTTTTATTGCCGGATAGGTACTACAACCGTATGGCTTGTAAACGCGTGCATTGAATTACTGTTGCCACAAAAATCTGATCAAAACGGTTCCCAGAATGGATGTCAGTGTGTACGGGCTCTAAGCCCCCGTTTACCGGCAAAACCGGACCGGGAAAAACCGGGTTGGTCAGCCGTGGGACACACGTGCGCGGAAATTAACTTGATTTCCAGTCGCGCGATTAGTGGCTAAATGCGAATTTCGAGCCATGCTTCGGTAGTTAGAATTGATTTTTGTTTTTAATGCTAAACTGGTATTCAAAGTAAATGACAAAATAAAAATATATTTATTCCATTTAGGCTATAACAAGCACTTATGAATGTCGAAAAAAAAACTACCGCTCATTTAAAAAAAAACCTCTGTTGCCGAAGAAGAACCCGGCAAGAAACTCAAGGCCGTATACGTCATTATTTATTTAAATACATATGTAATTGAATGACTTTTATATCACAAATATTTGGGTGTCGTCTATTGAAATTAGCGTGTGGGGTACTCGGACGTTTACCTTACATTTTTAAAACACAATTGATTCACTACTGGGATGGATTGCCAATGCGGATCAGAATTATTTCCAAAAATCCCCGTCCGTGATGTAATAGAAACTATTCTGGTACTAAACCAATATTACGACAAAGTACTGCCATCATACAAAAACAAACCGTACAAGTGCGAGTCGAACTCGCGTGGAAAGGGTTCCATAGCTATAGGCACGATAAAATATTTTAATAAACATAGTTTTACTCGTGTCTCGTATATTAAAATGAAACTACATATTTTAATTATAGGTTTTCCTGTAATCTGTAGGTAAAGAATTATTTTCAGACAATTTTTCAAAATCTCAGTCAGGAACTAAGGAGCCAATTTTCGCATTGTTTCTTAAATAAACTTACAAGCAATCATATTCAAAACTTATAAAAGTAAAAAAAAAGTTGTAATTCTAATAAAAAATTATGATTATTATTAAGTAACTTAACCTCTTCAGCCGCATTTAAACAATACAATAATATTTATTAATAATACATACAAACTTAATTATTTACCTACATTACATAATAATCTTGATCTTAGTTAAAATTATTACTTAAAATAAAATAAAAGTAACTTATAATTGATAAGCTAAACAGTAACTAGAAAAAAATTGTAAAAGGAGTAAAACTTTTTTTTTACTTTTCTTATTTATCTTTTAACCCCGAAAGTAGCCTCCATGTTTGAAATTTGTTTATTTTATAAGTACATTAAATTTTATCCTTTTGTCGCCGACACATTACAACGAGTATGTACTTGGAACTTCACTGGGGATAGAACAATTTAATGAGAGAGTTTTTAAAGTTGCAGAGGCTAACCAGTTGGCAAACATTTAACAAAGTTTGCCTATTTATAACATAAGCATAGATTACTACTAAAATTATTACATACTTACTGACTAGTTGTACAATTAGTCAGAAAAATAATATAAAACGTTCGTTTTTTAAAATAAAACGTTTCTGTTAAAGAAGATGTTAAAATGTATTAAACCAACACCAGACGTGTAATCTTATTCAAGTATTTGTAATAGAACCGAAATAACTTGGCCGCCTCGCCCTGCCTAGCTGTTAGAAAAGCGCAGGGAGACACTACGTAGGCACCGACTTAATAACTATATGCATATAATTCGACAACCCTAAGCCACAGACTAATGTACTTTCCAACAAATAAGTTCTGAAGATCCAGAGTCAAAAGTGGTTGTTCGTGATCAAATTTGTATGTGGTACGATGTAAGGCGTGTGCCAAAAGGTATGTCCTCACATTAAGGCCAGGTGACCTATGACCTCCGCTAGCGATTTGGACGCCCGCCAGAAAGTTACTTTAAATTTTGTTTTCGCTGTTAAACATTAGAGAGAAGGGTTTAAAAGTTATAGGACAAAGTAGCGTATAAGCGAAAGAGGACTTATTTATTTTGGGTAAAACTAGAGAGAATCCTATAGGATTATAGTGCCCGCTATAGAAATTTTAGTTTTACATTTAATCCGTTGTTTGGAGAAACTTTATAATTACAAAGCTGAAAACAGGGGTTCACTCAATAGTAATCAAAAACCTTATTGTTAAACAGATTAATAACAGGTTTGCTGGTTGAGTCAAAAAAGGCGGTTACGTTCAAACTTTAATTTAACTTAAAACACTAGAGGCGAAAAGGGACTTAGGTACTTGTGAATTCCAATTACATTGAGAAGAAACAAATTTTACACCTAATTTCGTAAGTAAATACAAAAAGTTCGGCAAATGTTAGTACTCTTTGAAAGGGAAATCACAAAACTATATAAAACTTCAATGGTTCGGCAGCGAATCCAGCGGCGCTGCGAAAAAAGCGGGAAAAAGCACAACCGCCACGTTATCTAACCGAAAACTAATTCCAAGTTCCGTCATTGTTTGCCAACGGGGAGTGGAGTGGGGGAATAAAAAGCATCTTGTCGTCAAACGATATTGAGTTTCTTAAAGCAATTAAGATAAAACAGACGACAAAAGCCTCTGGGAGGCTCTCAGGACGCCCTTTTGTAGGCATCGCCCCGGTAATTAACGGGTACGTTTCCGATTCTGAATGCCCGCATGAACAAAAAGTCAAAACTTGATGGCACCGAAGTTTAACTGACCTTTTTAAGCCGACGCTGTTCCCGCCTCTGTCGCTTTAGCAGGAGCCGTTACGGAAACACTTCGTTTCGTCTGATCCGATTTGGATTAGATTTTACGACATCTTTTTTTGGTAATTAATTTAAATGTCTGCTTTTCAAAAGTTATATAAACAATAGTAGGTAAGTACCTATATAGTTTCAACATCATCATCATCATATATTTAAGAGCTTAGCTATTGTCGGTGGAATAATCGCCATTCTGTACGCCTCTTTGCCAATGCTTTGAGCTCTTTATACGACATTACATTGACCTTCTCTTTGGCATGGTCCACATAGACAGTACGGGACAGTAGTTTAAGGGTGTTAAATAAATAATTACGAACAAAAGTCTATTAGAATTGCTTAAATTTGAACCTGGCCAATGTAATAAACTACTTAATTGGTAGGTATTTCTACTACCTATGAAAAGAAACATGCCCGTAGGCGTTGCAAAAAAGGTCCATGGGTTTTATTTAAGGGATTTCAAGCAAGTTATTTTATTCTGCATGTTATGATACTGCTTACAAGCAAGTGTAATGAAAACTTCTATACTGAGCAATGTTAGTGCATATAAATAGTTACTGTTAAAGTTGTAGTTTCATTTTTCAATGTTGACTGTGTCTCGAAGAACGAGTCTAAAGCACGTTCAATTTTTGCTAATTTATAGGTAAATATACTGATCGGGAAAAATCGGGCTCTCAAATGTATGCAGTAATGCAGCGTGGGCCAGATTTTGTGCCTCTAAGTATATTTCGAGAAACGTTCAAAATAATGAACAATATAATTTGACTACCTACGTCAGTGTTTACCAAGCCGAGATAGTCGCCGACATAGCTTAAAGAATAATAATGTAGTTTAAAGTTGAAATGGACGGGCTACATCGCTCGAAGACCCGAATAACAGTTGGGGAGAAAGATTCTCGACTAGAGACCTCTATAAAGCAAAAGATGCAGCGTAAATAGGTCTTCCACTAGGTGGACCGATGGTATCGCAAGAGTTGCAACTGGGGAATGCAGATACTGCTTGTGGACTGGTATACTGTTAGTTCACTGTGGCGTTCTAAGGCGGAGGACTTTTTTTAACAGTAAACCTTTTACGGCTGTGACGATGATGATGACGAGTACTAAACGAGAAAAATGTTAAACTGTGATGTAAAATTGCGTACCTAAACTAATTACAACAACTTACAAGATCAAACTGACGATGTCTATTGAATCATAGAAAGGCCACGTCCTTAATATAATGAATAATACGACGCAATCAAATAGACGACAATGTAAGCACGCACCCGCTATCTCTAAAGAAATATACCCCAGCGAATTACACCTTAAACGTTTACACAAAGCATAGCATTATTCTATTACAAATGTCGGTCACGGACAAAAAGAGCCCTCGCGACTAAATGGGCTCTCATATACCGGTGCTTAGGCAGAAGCCGAATTGTGACGAGCGCTTTCATTGCAGGGGTCGTCAGGGAAATTCTATTGCGGGGCTGAATACGGCTGTTGATTTAATGACGAATGATAATAATTAAGTAGATTCTCCATCATATTTTCGCTATGCAAAAGTTTGATGGTTCTGAATAGCCAGGTGAAGCTTCTTTCATTTCATATTTAAATATGGCTCTCGTTGGTGCAATTCCTCCGTTCCAAGTGAGAGTTATTTCTTAAGGTACGCATAATATTTCTACTGAAAAAAAGAATGCTACTTAACTGCAGTCGTATTTTGCGGAACGATTACAATAATAGACGATCTAATAGACCAGTGGTTAGTGATCCTAACCATTAATAAAACAAGAGACTACTGTTTCTTATTAGCTTAAAACTTAATCACCAACTGTATTTTCTATCAATGAACTGAACCATCTGTCGAAAAATAATGTATTTATGTTTATTCGTTGCTTTATACACGCTTTGATTATTTTAGGATTAAGTCAATTAATGTAAATAGTCCCATGATATTAATTTATTTATCAGGTAAACTAGATTTTTATATAATAGTCGGTTTTAATGCTGTACCACCAGTACGAGTACCAGTATCTAGTCGGATCTGTTGACGTGGAGTCTTTGTACTACAAATGACAGGTTGTCATTCCATACATCTGCCAAAGAAATTAATTATGAGAAGGTTCCTCCCTGGCACGTGATTCAGTTTCCTCGCTGGTACCTATAGGGACTAATTTTAACGTGTCACCGTTACATTTAAATCCAAACACTAGGTCTTTGTCACATTGTTGTCGTCGCTTTAGGGAAGCAAGGATAAAAATCCCCAATTTAAATTTTACAGTGCATTGGTTTTATTGTAATGCTGTAATTTTTTATTGACAAATAAAAATTGAAATTATTTTCAGATTTCCACTGGCACGGTTTTTTCTGACTTCCACTCCTGCTCAAATATATTTTTGAACATTTAGAATCCAGAAATACTCTAGTTTTCAACCACTTTTCAACCGTCCATGTAATGTAATAAATACACGTGTGAAATTGTTCTTGGAAGTACAACAAACACCCAAACCCAAGGTATATTATTCGTCATTACGCACGTGTTGGTAGCCAATTAAGCATTATCGTGTAAACAAAGACCTGTATTCGCTAATTGTAACAACACTGATTGTTAACGCGCGATGAATCAAAATATGCGGTTTGTTGCTGTTGCTAGGGTACCTTAATGAGCTTAATACATTAACGACGTTGAAAAAGGATGGCATATCGTATTTTCGGTGAGTACTTCTTCTTCTTTGTCGGTATCAATCTTGACAGAGTGGTCGTGGTGCTGGCTGAAAATCAGCGCTGGGGTGTTTTTAACGCTTCAGCATTATGCTGAGCCAGTGTCCGATTCACAACCGCAATGACACATACCTTTGTGTTGTTTTTTTTGTACCTAATAATATTGTTGTCTTGTGTTATGAATAAATGTATTTTCTTTCTTTCTTTCTTTATCACTTCAAGTGTACTGGTTAATAGTTTTATAATGTAGTGAATTTGTTACAAAATACGCCTTCAAACTCATTAACATAGTGAACCTATAAAGGTTCCGTTTTTGCCGACTGAGGTACGAAGTCCTGAAAACACTTCAAAATCTTGTATTGTTTAACGTAGCAGACACGCAATGTGGCCGTTGTACCATCAACCAAATATGGGTTCTACCACCCTAAAGTTGATAATCGTTTGCATTTTATAAAACAACTAGAGTTCACCGGCGGCTTCGCACGCGTAAACTATTCGATCTGGTAGTTACAATTGAAATTCCGGGATTTTACAAAATTCCCGTGGGAAATCCCAAAATTTATATCGTTATCTTCATTGAGGTGTTGTGTTAAGAACAACCATCCCGTGGGAATATTGGAATAAAAGTAGCATATGTGTTATTTCAGACATCCAGCTATCTACATACCAAATTTCATGACTCTAAGGCTAGCGGTTATTATTTCTTAGATTTTATCCCTATCCCGTGGGAATATCGGGATAAAAAGTAGCCTATGTGTGTTATTCCAGATGTCCAGCTATCTACGTACCAATTTTCATCTAAATCCGTCCAGCCATTTTAGCGTGAAGGAGTAACATATATACACACACACACACACACACACACACACACACACACACACACACACACACACACAAACTTTCGCATTTATAATTA
The DNA here is from genome assembly GCF_025370935.1 of Choristoneura fumiferana. Taxonomy (NCBI): domain Eukaryota; kingdom Metazoa; phylum Arthropoda; class Insecta; order Lepidoptera; family Tortricidae; genus Choristoneura; species Choristoneura fumiferana. The sequence goes on from NC_133473.1 coordinate 18,197,517, forward strand.
TAATATAATAAGTAGGGTTAGTAGGATAGTCAGTTACCTGCTTATAGATCTAGTGAATAATGTTTTTTCATCGTATCAAGATACCTAAAGGTAAACCAAAAATATATGACTATTGTCAAGAGGGCGCTATTGTTCTTATTTATATGGCTAATAGTTCAGTATAGTCGGAACAATCCTTTCTTTTTTCTTTGGCGACCTAAAACCTGAGGAGTAACGACCTTCTTTCGTAATTCGCGTAATCGATGACTGATATACCTAGAAAGTTTATTATTGGTACATATACATATTTTGTGTTTATGTTTAGTTATATAGTTAGTAAGCAACACTTTGCACAAGAATTTTAGCATCAGAGCGCGACGCCAACAAACTGTTTTACAGTTTGGCGTACTGTAAATATATTGTTATGTATGGGCTAATATTAATAAACAAATTAAAAAAAAACTATAATTACTGCTTATTTTTACTAGACTACAATGACATCTCTTTCTCTTGTTAATTGTAATTTTCATATGTTTTATGTACAATAAAGAGTTACAACAACAACAACAACATCTTGACTTGTCTACAACGTTTACCTGTTAGCTCCGATGTTAATTTGAAAAGGTTTTGTAGCGAAATAGTTTTATTCCCCAAGCGTTTTCTTTTCCAGTAGTTTATTATAATCATTATTTACAATGGTCCGTTGTTGACTACAAATCGTTTTGGGCATTTTTGTTATTGTTCAAAGAAACCGCCACAGTGAAACTGACAATCATTCAAATTATTGCCAGTGTAAGAAATTAGTTCCAATGAAATTCCGCAACATGGCAAATATTCATATATTTCTGGTCAGGCTTTAAATACGAACTTTTCCGACAAAATACATTTTTCATTACTTCTGTACAAAAACAGTGATAATAAAAAATCACAAAAGGTTTACGAACACTGTTTCTTATGCATATCTACAAATCTGCAACTGGAGTGCCGAAAACGCCGATGGGCGTCTAATTTAGCTTTTCCTGGATGCCGCTGACGCCGATGGGCGTCTGTTCTGCAGAAGCGTTGGCATCGCAGCAAAGTACGTAATCTGCACGGCTACTACGAAACTCGAAATTCGAAGTTCGTATCGTACCGTCCCTCTCGCTCTCGTATTAAATAGTATAAGTGTTAGAGGGACCACACGACACGAACTTCGAGTTTCGAGTTTCGTAGTAGCCCTGCTGGCGCGCGGTAATGAATGGGTTAAAGAGCTTTACAGACTTGCAATGCAGGATAATGAATAGATTTATTTTTCTCTGATAGGCAACATTGGCATAGATAATAGATCGCTCGTGTTTGGCTCGAAATTCGATGACTTGTGATTTTATTTTGCTTAATATACAAAATGTACACACCCAATATCATATTTTCTCAAGTTTTTCGCGATTCCCAAGGTCAAAGAATCGAATTGCTTTAAAATTCCAGAGAAATAATGCATTGTTTGGGAAAAACGTGTCAAAATGGTGTTGTAGAGCACTATCCTGTTCTGTCTTGTTTTTTTGTCCCGTTCTGGCGGTTCAGTTTTATAATATAGATAATGCCAATAGACGTGTCAGTCAACTTGAAAGTTCGAATTTATAATATAATAGTAATATGTATATATTTATAGCGGCGTATTCATTTGATAGGAACTTGTTTAAAAATTGATAGACCACTTATTTAGCTGATGGTACCTATACCGCGTCTAGTTACACTCATACACTGTTTATCTTTGACCATATCTTTGAAGTCCTGTAGCTCATACGACGTCTTATCGTTTTTAATTCATCTGAGTGGAAAGGCGGGTCCAACTCGTACCCAAGGCGTCTCTTTAAATTCAATTTGATTTATTGACGATCTGCACCAGTGTTTCGCTACGTAGTTATATAATACCTAGTGTTATAACAAAATAAACAGAAGCAGTATGAGAGATGCTTGAAAGGAAAGAACCAAGATGTGATATCAAGAAATCTTCGAAGAGTGGTGAATCAGGCCCTACTATAAGTATAACTAAACGAAGTGACGTGTATAGAGACCTAAATGTATTGTAAGACTTAAATGTGTTGAGAAAGCGTTATATAAATCTTACCCTTTTATTGGTACTGGCTTCTTAGCTACAATGCACAATGTTTTGTTTCTTTTCTTGTAATATACAGAGCGCACCTTGAGAATGAGACTGTCACTAAACAAAATATGTCAGCTTGCAAAATTAAACTATTAAGTTTTAGTTTTAGTTATTTTAATTTAATAGTAGTTTTAGTCCTATGGATATTTTGTATTTTCTTAATAAACTATGCGCTAAAATTCCTTTAGTGTCATTTTCTAAGATGACAAATTTTGTTTAATGGCAGTCTAATTCTCAAGGTGCGAGAGTGTAACATTTAGATCGGTCAGTATGGGAAAGTCTGAAAATATAAGACAAAGGTACGAAGATCTGCTAGGCATATTACTATAGTCTGTTAGCAAAACATCTCTTCCTTCTGGTACGCTGGCTCAGAGCAAAATTTATCGCTTTCTCTAGTTTCCGTGTAAATCAAATAACAACAAAAGTGTAGAACTAATACAATATTGATAAAATATAAATTCACTAAGCTTACCTTGAAAAAAATCCGCAGTGTCCGCACAAAATCACTTCTTCACCAGTAGTTCTTAAAATTTTAAATCAAAATTGGATTCTGTTTCGCAATACTGAGTCAACCCACTGTCATTTTGCAATACAATGTCAACTGTAAAAGTCCTTTTCTAAGGCTTGATAATGTATTGCAGAATAAATCAGGGTTAACACACTATAGCTTAACAGCATCCAATTAAAATTCATTCACACGGCGGCCGCCATCACCGTCAAACTCAATCTCAAAACTAAATATCTCTTAGTAGTCTGTGAAACTAAACTTCTTTTTTCCTTTTTTTTTCAAATGGACAGCGCGCGTTGCCTTGCCGGTATCCATTATCGCGACGTGTCTTCCTTTTATGCCGCATTTACACTAGCGTACGAGTCGCGAGACGAGGCGCGAGGGAAGGCACGAGGCGAGAGTGTAAATCCCACATTAAGGTTTTATGCGTTGCTCAACTTTCAGGAACAAGACATATATACATATAAAATATAGTCAAATGTTTTGTATTATAATGTAAGTGATGCCGCGTTCAAATATATTACCACTATTGGCTTTAAAAATGAAACAGTCTAAATTTGTCAAGGGTTTATTAGTATCCCAAGACGGTTTTGTTGGGTGTAGATATTTCACCGGTCTGGACCCTTCACACGGCGCAGTTGTAAACAAGGCGATATAATTTTTGATCCGTATAAATGACGTCATTATCTGTTTGGAGGTTCCTCATTCTTGCCGCGAGGACAAAAATTACGCGGCCCTGCGTTGATGAACTCGCAAATTTTCATATTCTGCAAATGGGATACAATTTTTTTCATCCGAACCTCTCGGAGATATACTTTTTTGTTGCTCCGCACAAAGTTGTATAATTTGTAAATAAAGTAGGCCGCTTGATTTTGTTATGTCGAGATCCGAGGGCGTTTGTTTAAGAGTTACCGGAATTGTTTGAGCTGTCACTGAATTTATTAAATTATATTTCGTTTAGAATAACAAAGCTAAATAGTCGGTCATTAGAACTGAAAAATAGGTCTATGAAATTATAACAATAACATTATGATTTTTAAAAGCCTATAAAGTTAAAGAGAAGGAAGCCTCCAAAAATCTTTCAAGGAGAATTTTTGGTCGAGGGAAGGTTACATTAATTTTCTAAAGGTAAAGGTAGATTGTCCAATAAGGTATCTGTCTTCACTGAAAAATAGTATAATGATTATCCTGCACGTCAAGAGGGAACAACATAATCCAAGGATTTATGTAAAATAGCCATAAACGCGGGCCCGATGATACATCACCTGAGCAAACTTTTCCCTGGCATTTCTATCCCGATGTAAAACATTAGCTTACAGAATGTAAGCGTTAAGAACATTTTGAAGCTTCACATTAAGGGCGGTGCAAGTTGAGAGAGGATGATTTTGTTTCTTATCTCTTATGAGAAATCTTCTTGCATGTAAGGATACTACTTAACTAAGGGACATCATTCAATCAACTTTTATTAAATTATTATTCATTTGTAATGACAATCAATTTTTATTTTATGACTTAGGGCAGAAGTACCGGTTTTGGCCACCTTAAGTCCGTTTTTGGCCAGTTGACATTTGAAGTCATAATATATACTCGTAAAACGTTATAGTAATAAAATAATATGTTTAGTGAGTTTTCAAAAGTTTATATTGAAAAGAATTAAGTTTGTAATGATTTATTACTATAAAATGGCCATAAACGGTACAGTGGCCACAAACGGTACTTTTACCCTACCTATCAGGTGACCCGCCTGCTCGTTTGCCAGCTGTTTGATAAAAAAACCATTGGTTTCTGTCAAATTATTTAAGATAAGAATAGATAGTGATGGTGAATATGATTGCGAGCATGCACGTGTTGTTAAATATGTCGCAATCAGATAGAAGTCTATTTAGATAAGTAATTAGAAGTAATTCCCGGGGACAATTTTTAACCTAGTCTGCATCGTAGCAATACTGTAGCCCTTATCGAGTAACTGCACATTTAGAAACAACAGAAAACAATGTGATAACACACGAGCAGTCAATTTCTAAAATTCCGTTTTCAGTCAAAAAACCTGAGAAATTCTAGGCAATTTAGTGTTCTTTTGTCTCCCTCCCTCCACAAGTCTATGACTTGCATTAAAACAAACACCGCGATCAATCAAACGGTTGGCAAGCTCATGAATAATACCTATCCTGTTGAGAAAACTTTTACAAAAGATTTATTTTCTTTCGTAGAGCTGGCGATCGGAAAATAGCAGCAAAGATTGATTGATTCCGAATAAAATATGGATGAATACATGTAATATTGGACGAGCCTTTTGTTGCATTATAATCTTACCGCTATAGATTTTTTACAAAATGTTTTAAGCAATACCGGAGCTGGTAGTATTATGAGCATTATCCAGGTGAGTTTTCGCTTTTTCATCGAAGTACCGTCGATCCAAATAAAAAACGGAATGTGGCGATGAAAGCGTGCTCTGTAAATATTTTATAAATCGAAGTATTCTGTCAATATGCCGATGTGTAAAAAGTTTTATTCAGATGTTTTTAAAATCATTCCGTGCTAACATGATGTTGTTGGGCCAGTTTATCTGAAATCAACCAAGTTTTGCTTAGCTTTACATTATTTATAATTGGTACCAATAACTCTGTGAGCTGTAAACTTAGATAATCTGCCTTTTAAGTTTTCAATCTTTCTGCTATTTTGAAAATTCCGAATACTGAATCGACTAATACTTACTTATCTAGATGTATATGCGAAAAATGTATCCTAAAATAGTGAACGAATTACAGTTATTTTCATCTTTTTAGGGTTTCGGAGCTAAAATGGCAAAAACGGAACCCATAGTTCCGCCATGTCTGTCTGTCTGTCCATCCGCGGCTTTGCTCAGGGACTATCAATGCTAGAAAGCCGTAATTTTGCACGAATATGTGTGTAAACTATGCCAACAAAATGGTACAATAAAAATTTTATAAAAATTTTTTTTTAGTGTACCTCCCATAGACGTAAAATGGGCGTGTTTTTTTTTCTCATCCAACCTTATAGTGTATGGTATCGTTGGATAGGTCTTGTAAAACCTTTGCTAAAACGATTGTTCGATTCCGTGATTTGTTTGCAAAATATTCAACTTTAAAGTGCAAATTTTCATTAAAATCGAGCGTCCCCCCTCCTCTAAAATCTAAACCGGTTGGTGGAAAAATTTGGAAAAAATCAGGATGGTAGTCAGTATATCAAAATTTCAAGGAAAACTATAACGGCTAAGTTTGCTTGAGAATTATTAGTAGTTTAAGAGTAAATAGCAGCCTAAGGTATAAAATATACCTAAACTTGGAAGATTCCGTATAAAATACGAAATCCTTAGAAAAATATTATTATTTTTTTCGTAATGGCTACGGAACCCTATTTTGGGCGTGTCCGATACGCTCTTGGCCGATTTTATATTTTTTGCAATATGCAAGTAAAACAATCCGACCACTGGAAGTGGGTGGAATTTAATCAAACAGACAAACAAACACATGTGCACTTAAAACGAACATCTTAGCAGATAAAAATTTGCTGCTATACTCGTAGTGATAGGTAGGCTTCGTGTTTTAAATAACCCGACTGTGTAAAAAACTTTTAAATAAAAACAAAAAAAACAAGTCTGTTTGTTTGTTTGTTACTGCATAACGTCTAAACCACTGAACCGATTTAAATGAAATTCTATATACAGATAGTTTGGATCCCGGAGGACATAGGATAGTTTTTATACCGAAAAATTGCATAGTTCCCGCGGGATAGCGATAAATGAATTTTGCGCGGACGGAGTTTCGGGTAACGGCTAGTTTATAATATTAATATGGATAGTTTTTTCTCCACATAGGCGGTTTTTTTATTATTCGTTTTGTGGTAGCGCATATCGCATAGTTTATGGTTAGGTACGAAGAATTTTTTTGTCTAGATTTAAAATCAACAAAATAATCTGAGTATTTTCAGTAAAACTACTAATTGGTAATAATCCGTAACAAGTAATACCAATTAGTACCTAATAATACTGAGAATACACTAACTAATCTAAGCACTTACCAGTACCAATGTCATTAGAAACACAATATTAACCCCTGTAAAGACTACAGAAGCTGTAGTAAAATGGAACTATTATGTAGCTTTTATATACGAATATACATGGCTCTAGAGACAACATTATCTTCTTTTGTTCTGGTTGCTATGGTAACATCAGCACTAAGATGCAGTCAGGCAATTCTGTTGAGTGAAATTAAGGGACAGCACTGAGACCGCTTTGTTTTTTGATGATCAAAAAAACGTGACAGGATATTCATAATAGGAATACGGTAAACATATTTACATAGCAAGTTTTTTACCGAGGATACCGACATACTGTCGACAAATTATACATGTACCAAATATGAACTCGATTTGACTACTTCTGCGCCTCTGCGACAAATCTCAATTTGTATGGAAACACGAACATCGCAAACGTTCCGCTAGAGGCGCTGTTCATGTTTGCATACAAATTGAGATTTTAACGCGAACGCGATCGAGACGTATTTTGTAACCGAAAACTTACACTAAGGGCACTGCTCCAAAATTCTTTCACTAAACCAGCACTTTGGATATTGCCTGTTGTATTTGAAACTTATTTCTTCCTTGTTTTTACTTATTATTTATTGTAATCTATTTATTTGTTGTTTGCTTACAATTTAATCTATTTCTATTTGTTATTTTTATATACGTATGTATAAGTTTAGTATATTTGTATATCATTCCGAGTCACAGACGGTTCTGACAGAAAATCAGCGCTGCAGGCGTCTAACGCATCAGCATAATACTGAGTCCGCTGGCCGTTACTTTGCGGGGACACACAAAATGGTGTACGTATTTTCATGTTTTTTTTTAAATTATTTTCGTTGTTTTTCATATTTTTAAATTTTATTGTATTTGTGAATATGAATAAATTTATACTTCCTTCTTTCTTTCTACTTACTGGGAATTGTTCAGGATTCAGTTGCAACGTTTTGGGCATATAAAGTCAAATAATTGAAAGGCCGGCAAAAACACTAATTCAGCGTTTTTCAAACCTTTTTCATGATTTAGAATGAATAAATATTTCGCAACCCCCCTACCCGTTGTTGTTTTTTACGTATTTTATTTTGTGACAAATATTACTTATTAGTTCACATTTTCTTAATATATATTTTTAAAATTTTTGTTTTTTTACTGAAGTAGTTTTTCCAGCAAATAACTAATAGGGGCTGCGCGAACCACCTAAAAAGGCTTCGCGTCCACCGGGGTGTCGTAACCCATACGTGGATAAACACTGCACTAAATTAATTACTTATTTGTTAAAAACACTATAATAATAATAAATTAAAACTTAAATTAATAAGTAAAGAAAATAATAAAAAACAAAATTAATAAAATAATAATAAATAACATTACAAGAAAATAATAGTAAAATAAAAAAAATACAAAATATCAAAAATTCAAAATAAAAAAAGAATAAATTATATCTAGCTATATGAATAAAAATGAATCGTAAAATGTGTCGCTAAGCGCAAAACTCGGGAACGGCTGGACCGATTTCATTAATTCTTTTTTTGTTGTGTTCGTTATTGTAAGGAGAAGGTTTTTATTGAAGAAAATTTAGAAAAATTACAACGTGGGCGAAGCCGCGGGCAACAGATAGTAATAAAATAAAATTAAAATACCCGTCCGCATCGTCTTAATTTGTTTGTCCTATTGACTGTGTGCGATAAAAGAGAAGGTAGAGAGCTGAGCACTGGTTATAAGAGTACCAGACAGAACACAATAAATATTGTGTATTGTGGTATTGGTAGCATTATGATATGAGCTAGGGCTGTAGTTAGCATAAAGGCTCTTGGGTTAGGTTTATGTCTAGTAGCGGATGACTTACACGTACGATTTAAATTATATATATTTTCCATCGTATTCGTATGCGTTGCATCTTTTTTTTGTTTATTTGCCGTGTAATAGCTGAAAATAATACTGTACACACACCTCGCATATTTATAAAGTAACATGATGTCTTCAGTTTGCCGCACTTGCACGTTACCCTCCAACTTAACCTTAGTGAGTGTTAATTTCTTTCATCCCTTTAACTCCCGTCTAATGCGGTGTTACAACAGCTGCGGATTGGGTTTCTCTGGGTTTCTCACCTGGCATGATTATAGTGGGTATTATATTAGCATATTGCAGTATGTATTACATGCTATTTTGCACACACGTCGTATTTTAAAGTGTTATTTTGCGTTTTTGTGCGTTAAAATAACGAAGATTATCCATAGTCTTGGAAGAAAAATAATTCACAATGTGTGGGTGTGGGAGCTGGGCCGCAGGCTACGGGACAGGGGTTGCGACCCCCGCTCCGGGTCGTACCTGGTTCAGCAGGTGGCGCTGGCCATACAGCGGAGAAATGCGGCTGGCATTATGGGCACCTTTGAGCCGGGTACGACGCGGAATGGTGGTTTTTAGGTTGTAGTTTAGGTCTTAGTTTGTAGGTTATGTTATAGGTTTAGGTTAATTTTATTTTGTTTAGTTTAATTTTTAGTGGGCTTAATGTAATACTTTATATATATTGTTTGACAAATAAAATATTCATAAAAAAAAAAACAATGTATAAAAGTATTTGTCATAAATAAAGTCTGAAGGATTACAAAATATTCCTATAAATAACATCACCGACACCGTTGTCAATATGACTGTTAGGTATCGTATAGTAAGTGTAAAGAATGTTGCAATATAAAACGTAGCAGTGCTGCCCTCGCGTCAGGTTTTTTATATTCCTGGTCAGCCTTAAAAATTTTACGACGTCGGTAAACTGAATGCTTTTGAACGTATGTGCAGATTAGTGTTAGGTAAGACGAAGCGGCGTTGCCTTAACCGATCGATCCCATTCCCACGAGGGATTACAATGCTCACTGTATTTACCTAACTCGTATCTTGTTTCAACTACTAAAAGTCTGAATCCATTTCCTATAGCCTACATATATTGGATAAAGCTAGATGACACCAGCTAACACAAGTTTAGGGCTAAAATGAAGCCATTGGCTCTGTGCACGACATCAGCGCCACCTAGCGTCCGCAACTTTTATGGCTCTGATGCTCTGACGTTTTGAAATTTCATCGCAACATTGTGATAAAAATCAAACCTATAACGTATTAATTTATAATACAAAATTACTGTGATACAGTTATTTGGGTGGACAAAAGGTTGTGAATTAATTTTTGGTCATTAAAATTAAATGAGGTACTTAAGTAAAATTTATTCAAAAAGTGTGTTTTAGTTTGTTTACTTCATGTTTATTTGTACTTTTACTGTAAAACGAAAAGATAAAGCTATCTTATTGGTTTCTTTGAATAATAGTAAAATTATATAATTGTTCTTATATCGCTAGTAATAAATTAAATATCGTTTTCAGATCAAAATGAGTATCATTTTGAAGACCGGTTTTGTGAGTATCACTCAATATAAAATTTCAACCACAAACCGCTTCATAAGGAAAATTGCTGCTGGACATGTCCGAGATGTAGAGGAATTAAGAACAAAACAGGGACAGTGTTCAATAATTAGAGCTCGCATCATAACACAAACATCTATTACTAAATTAGGTAGTTAAAGTTTATACAAATTGCTTTGTTAATGACAGATTCATATGAGTATGACAGATGACAGAGCCAGAACTATTTCTACTTTTGGCCACCATGAGCGCTGCGATAGATTTCATCACCCCCACCTAGTACTTTGCACCCTCCCAATTATGGTCTTAAAGACACAGTCACCCTGTTACACGCAGTCAGCGGCTTAATATGAAATATTTAAATGTTTTGTAAACAATGGCCCCGATTGTGTAACAAATATTTCCAAAACATCACTGTAAAGATTATAGTAAGTACCTAAGTATAACGCATAATGTATACATGTATAGTCGAACCAGTGTATACAGGTATGGTGGAACCTTTGTTCTACTAATTTTATATTGACATCCTATTGCCAAAGAAATTCATAGCAATAATGATTATGAAAAGATTCCACCCTGGTACCATCAGCCAAATAAATGGTCTATTATTTTTTAAACAAGTTCCTATCAGTTGTAATGATGATGAAAACGCGGGTAGTTGTGTGCCGGTGTCAGTTTCGTCGGGTAGTCGCGCGAGCAGAGCGGCGGCGCGCAGTGCGCGTGTTGCAGCAGCCGCTGAGTCGCGTTGCTCCGAAGACGAAGGGCTACGGATTAGCCCGAAACATGTCGAGCTAAACTCGATTTAAGACGTGAGTTATCCGGGTCATTATATTTAATATAAGTTCCTATCAAATAAATATGTCGCTAAAGTCGAACTTTCAAGTTGACAGACACGTCTATTGGCATTATTGTTTTGTGACATGCAAACTATTATCAACTTTAGGGTGGTAGACCACATTTTGGCTGATGGTACGTGATTCAGTTTCTTTGATTGTACCTATAGTAAGTATACATACGCAAAATTAAGCGCACTTGTAGTTTGTAAGCTTTTATTCTATAATTTTTAGAATACGGAACGTTAAAATTCGGATACCCGACAGATACGCGTGGCGTAGCTACCGGGGGCCTAGACGGGGTATTGCCCAGAGGCCCCCAAGCTCAGGGGGCCCTCGGACTCTGACTTACAAACTATAAATGACAAATCTGGAGTACGTCTAATTCGGAACACGACGAACACGGAAAAAACGATTTTAAATAGTTTGGGACCCTAGTTTATTTTTTGGCCCAGGGCCTTTGATTACCTAGCTACGCCACTGTATGCAAGAGGGGTTTTACTAACAATGAGCTAACCGTGACTTCGATATTTACTTTTGCTTGTTTTTTAGGGTTCTGGAGCCAAAATGGCAAAAACGGAACCCTTATAGTTTCGCCATGTCTGTCTGTCTGTCTGTCCATCCGCAGCTTTGCTCAGGGACTATCAGTGCTGGAAAGCTGTAATTTTGCACGAATATATATGTATACTATGCCGACAAAACAGCACATTCAAAAATTAAAATAGTTATTTGTGCAACAAGAGAGCAAAGTTGATTTTTGTTGCGAGTGTTGATTTTGAATCCCGAGTAAGCGGAGGATTCTATAATTGAATCACGAGCGTGAGCGAGTGATTCTAGGTTAGAATCCTAAGAGCAGTAAGGGATTCAAACACACGAGATCCAAAAAAACTTTGGTCTCGTGTGACACATACAATTTTTCACCTCAGCAGCGAGAACATAATTTAAATGTAACAAGAATAAAACCACATATACCTACCTGTTTATAAAACAAACACAATTTTTTAAATATAATCCGATTATTAAGAAACAGCTATAATAATCACATTTAAAACCATAAAAAAGTGTCCAGTAGGTAAAATACAAATCTCATACTCATAACATGCATTGTAATTTAAACTTACAACTTCTTGTAAAATATGTCATACTTATTTTTTAATACTGCAAAAAGCCTCATCTTGCGGTCATTAAAAAGCCCTTTAGCGGTTATTAAACCCTTAAATATGTTTTTATTAAGATTTCTATTACAGATTTGTTACACATTCATTCAATTTAACAAATATTTATTCCAACTGTAGAGGCAGTATACGGAAATTCTTTCATAAAAAAAAACAAGAGAAGCGGCTTTTGTGCAACGAGGTTGCATACTTTATTAAAAGATCGGGAAAGTTTATATTTCGTTGTCATGTAATTTATTAGGTATCGATATATTTTTAATACCATAAATTTAATTTAAGATTTTAATCAACACATTTGATCCTATATCTCGCTTTTTTCGTGTTGAAGTGAAAAGACAGATCAAAGTAAAGTTCAAATATTTGGAATTCAGTGAGTAGACCCAACACTGTACTCAGAATTAAAAAAAAGAATTAAAAAGTTACTTTGTCTCACGGAGTGAGCAAAATGCGATTTTGCTCACTGATTTCTCATAGCAAAACCTGCCTGTTTGAGGTGCTGAGGTGAAAAAAATATTTTTAGAATAGACGTAATGATGAGGTGTTTTTTCGTTGTCATCCAATCTTGTAGTGTGGGGTATCGTTGGATAGGTTTCTTAAAACCATTAGGGGGTTGCTAAAACGATTTTTCGATTCAGTGATTAGTTTGCGAAATATTCAACTTGAAAGTGCAAATTTTCATTAAAAATCGAGCGTCCCCCCCTTTAAAATCTAAACCGGTGGGTAGAAAAATTTGATAAAAAATCAGGCTGGTAAGTATATCAAACTTACAAGGAAAACTATAACGACAAAGTTGGCTTGATAATTATTAGTAGTTTAAGAGTAAATAGCAGCCTAAGGCATAAAATTATACCTAAATTTGGAATATTCCGTACAAAATACGAAATCCTTAGAAAAATATTACTTAATTTTTTCGTAATAAGTAGCTACGGAACCCTATTTCGGGCGTGTCTGACACGCTCTTGGCCGGATTTTTGTGTTTTGTCTGTGTAGTATCGAATTTAATTTGTAAATCTCTCTCTCTCTCTCTCCTTCTCTCATAAGTTTTTTGTCTGTAGTGATTAAACAGTGATTAAACTGTGTGGTTGCAATACTGTACTGTGAGGCTGTCCTTGTCTTTGACATAAAGCTAATGTGATTGAAAGCCTATCTACCTCATTGTTATTTATTTTAACTTTCCCTTTATTTTGATACGTTTTCGCGTTTTTCTTTTACAGGCTTATAAGCTTAAGGGACATTGATATATTTGAAGCGAAGTAGGTACATTGTAGGAATATTAAATTTATTTTCGTCGCTATCGAAAATGCTATTTTCACGACTATTTTCTTTTATTCTCGTGTAGTATCGAATTAGAATATAAAGACATACTTTTTGTCTATAGGTAAATAGAATGAATACAAGATCCTTTACCTTAATACCTATTTCAGAAGCAAATTTACTAGACATATTTTTTTAACCCACCAAAAAAAATTCAGAAATTTATAAATGGTCATCTCGAAGAACTCTTTTATATTTAGCTAGGCTAGGTTTGTTTTATAACAATTCTAAACAATTAATGGATCGGAGAAAAAAGGCACCTGACACCTGATTGCCTTGGTCTTAGACGAAGATTTTACTTTTTGCACTAGAGCATAAAGAGTCATCTTATGTCGCCTAGATCCAGCATAAACACGAACTATATTAGCATGAAAATATATGTTTAATAAAATATTTATTAAACATGTTTCCTTTTAAGATATATAATATCATTATTATTTGACGTAGTACAGTCGGCAACACGGCTGCCCTTTACGACAGGGCCTTAAAAATGATCGACGTACGTTTCCGCTGCTACCCTTATCAATCATTACTGACTTTATAGTGGCTGACGTCGACGAGCCAATAATATGGACCTTTCGTTACGGCAATAAAGATCAGTCTCGACTGCTTCTGACGCTGAATATTGTGTAGTAACCTATTGAATTTTGCATAGCAAAGTGAAATGGGAGTCGATTTGATGTTTGTATTAAAGTGATGAATTTTTTTTTGTGCACAATTTCTGGTAGGAAAATGTGCTAGGTTTCCCAAAGACTAAGGTGGTCCGCGAATATCCATTAGTAATAAGTATCTGTTCATCCAATACTCAACAATACCTCGAAGCAGTCAGTAAGCGTTACTGCTTTAGTGAAAAAGCTCATGACCATGCAATAAATATTTTGAATTTGAATATCGTAGTACCCCCTAACTGTCCTGTCCGTAACTGAAACATACATCGTATGCACTAGGCCAGTTTTAAATCTATTTCTTTTTTACTTTTTATATGACTTGTCAAATAACTTGCTGTAACAGGGAACATAGAACTAGAGCGAAGTACCTAGTATGGACGGTGAAAAACATAAACCTCCTTTTGAACTCCAGCACGGTTGGGTAATAATGGATAACTCGAAAGCTTCATTGTACCTACAAATCTTGCGGCACTATCCGAGTTAAGTTTACCAGTTTTGCTCCCACAGCTACGGCTGCAACCACCGATCATCACTGCACTAATTCCCTGACCAGGGAAGCTAGGTAACAAGACAAGCAAACTTTAGCGTATTAAGAGCTAGCACTGTATTATTTACCTCCATGTCGGCTGACTTGACTAATATGAGGGCTATTCTAAATTCAACCTGTTCCGGATTAAGGCCCGATGTCTTTCCAGCTTTGCATTTAAATTTGCACGGAGGACTATTTTTAGATAGCGTGAAGTGAAGCTGGTTTAGAGATAAACTGGCGGTTTGTCTGAAGATATCTGTAAGTAATTAAGTAGATTTTTACATGATAATTAGAAACAGCAATTAGTTCGTGTAATTTTTGTTTGCCTTTTTCATGAATATATTGTAGAAACGATTTTTTGACTATTTTTAGTACATTAATCGACCAAGAATAATCTACCAAGAAAAACCGGCCAAGAGCGTGTCAGACACGCCCAAAATAGGGTTCCGTAGCCATTACGAAAAAATTAAGTAGGATTTCGTATTTTATACGGAATCTTCCAAGTTTAGGTATATTTTATACGTTAGGCTGCTATTTAAAAGTAAACTTAGCCGTTATGGTTTTCATTGAAAGTTTGATATACTTACTACCATCCTGATTTTTTTTTTCCACCAACCGGTTTAGATAGTCGCTGAGCAAAGCCGCTGACGGACGGACAGACAGACAGACATGGCGAAACTATAAGGGTTCCGTTTTTGCCATTTTGGCTCCGGAACCCTAAAAAAAGGACTTACTCGTACTTATTCTTATTCATCTAAATCGGTTCAGACGTTATTGCATGGTCGAGTTACTCTAACATCTTTAAAAACTTTCTAATTTATAATTAGTACGAGTAGGATAGGATTTTGCCTTTGTTTGTTAACTTCTTGTTAATTTGTGTGACAGATATACCAGTAAGTCCCTGTTAAAGCGAACGTAACAGAGAGCGCTGAAACAGGGACTTAAATTAAAATGTTTCCACAAATATCAATATCAGATTCCTAAAAAAAACCCGAATTATCCTACCAAATCAAATGTACTTAATTGAAAAAACCCTGGTCATTTATTTTCGCAAATGGGATTCCAAATTCAAACTCAATTAGCCGGCTTTACAAAACGTATCACAATCAGATAACAAATCGCACGTTGTCAAATTAAACGAGATGAAAACGCGTCAGCGCTTCCACTTCAAAACATACCATTGTGCCCATTGTGCTACGAGTCAACGATTAAACTTTTCGCTGACAAATTCGAGAGGTGAGACCGGAACAACCCGACGGCACGGCCAGTCCGTAAATAATAACCTTGGACGTGGAGTCTTGAATTTGGTTCACATGAGCTAAAATTAATTCTTCATCACACTTGCTCGTAAACAGTGGCGTAACATGCAGGCTACCTTGGTTGCAACCCCCAAATAAAGCCCTCGACCTTAATATGCTTGTCATGAAAACCGTGATCGGTAAATGAGTCATTGCGCGTACACATTTTCTTGTCATGAAACCCAAGGTCGGTTAATGACTCAATGCCCGTACTGATGCTGCTGCAGGCGCGTGCTGCGGGAGGGAGAGGGGGAGGGCGGCGCTGCCTAAGGTATCGCCAATATTTGGAACAATTATATTTTTTCTTTTAGAAATATAAAATTTTACTCGCAAATGTGATGAAAAACATTGTACGTCGCACGGGCGGTACTAGAATTACGAACATCGACTCATTAAAGCCCAGTCTTCGACTTCGGGCTTCTAATAGACTCTCGTTTGTAAGTCCTTATTTACCGCCCTTAAGACACAAAGTAGTATTAAGTGTATTTTGGATTAACTGTAAATTGTGAATGCTGTGTGTAAAAAGTTTGGTCGCCATGGTTGGTTATAGTAATTATGTATGTACTAATTCTATTGAACTACTTTGTCGGCAAAGTTTACGTATATATTCGTGCAAAATTGCAGCTTTCTAGCATTGATAGTCCCTGAGCAAAGCCGCGGACAGACAGACAGACAGACATGGCGAAACTATAAAGGTTCCGTTTTTGCCATTTTGGCTATGGAACCCTAAAAAGGGTCTTAAGACAGATGGACAACACAATGCAACTTGTTTTTTCATAGTTACATCCACGCCACATATTATCCTTCCGTGCTGACAAAGTTTAAAGCGCAGCTATCAGAGCATCCACACGTGACCCCGTACCCAGCATAAATCTTCACGTGCGATCCAAGCACGTGCCTCGATATTGATTCGTTGTGATCAACTATCGCGTAAAATTCGCCCTGACGTGACGCGAAAAACTTAATTTTCTCGGGTCACAAACTTGTCAATATTTTTTCGGGAATCGCCCGGACGCCGGCGGAATATTAAAATGTAAGTGCCGTTTTGGATCTGTATCCTGGGAACTCATGTAAATAATCTAGTGTACCCGAGCTACCATGGGTTATTTTTGAATTACTTTTGGCCTAATTTAAGGAAAAAGTATTCGTGTGCATTTTTGAAGTTGCCATGCCACTGTTGAAGCATGAAGCTGTGGTGGCCTAGTGGTTTGACCCATCGCCTCTCAAGCAGAGGGTCGTGGGTTCAAACCCCGGCTCGCACCTCTGAGTTTTTCGAAATTCATGTGCGGAGTTTTATTTGAAATTTACCACGAGCTTTGCGGTGAAGGAAAACATCGTGAGGAAACCTGCACAAACCTGCGAAGCAATTCAATGGTGTGTGTGAAGTTCCCAATCCGCACTGGGCCCGCGTGGGAACTATGGCCCAAGCCCTCTCATTCTGAGGGGAGGCCTGTGCCCTGCAGTGGGACGTATATAGGCTGGGATGATGATGATGCCACTGTTGCCATGGTAAAAATCCTATGTTGTTCACCTGAACTACTAGGTACTTACTAGGCTTACGGCTAAATAAATTGGTGTAACGTAGGTACGTTAAAGATTTACAGTATGGGACAATTTAGTTACACCAATTTACTTAGCCGTAAGCCTAGTAAGTACCTAATGCAAAATTGTAGCGCATAGGAAGAAATAATGTCGTGATCCGATTTAAAGTAAAGTACTATGTATACTCAGCGGCACAAAATTTGGTCCACTACATAAAAAATTACCTACCTATTTCTGCATACATTTGAGGGCCAGTTTTTTTACCGTTCAGTATATCTTTGCAATATTACCCACTTAGTTTTAACTGTCCTCTTTTTATAAATAAGTATATCAATAACATTAGAGTTGATCTTTTGTAAGTTGGGGATCAAAGCCACTGTGTTCCTTTGTTGTACTAAAATTTTAGAATAGTATCATAAGAAATACTTATAAGTACCAAACACAGCCTCAACTGAAAATAAAACAGAATTCTCATGATAGTACCTGTCTAATTCCAGTTTTCATAATTTTATCATTTTCACATACAACTGGTTAGTTTCTGCTATAGATCTTTTTCTAATTTTGTGCTATCGGGAAACAACAATTGAAGCGTAGTGAGTATTAACATAATCTACCTAATATTTTTTAAATGGAATTGTATCCTCCGAAGTTTACTAAGTTAGTTTAAATTCCGCCAATCTCTTTTGACAGCAAAAACCAAAGTACCTTATCTATAATCTTTTCTCACTTTTTTCAAACCACTAACGATGAAAACGTCCAGTTTCCTTTACATCGACTCATAAAAGTCATAACAATGACGTCAGAGGCAGGCTAAGCCAGGTTCATTAAGGAAAATGCATTCTTAGGTTAGAGGGTGGCCTAGAGAAAATTATACTCACGGTTCAAACCGAAAGGGGGTGGTCAGGGCTGTCCAGGGTGTAGCACTCGATGCAGGCACGAGAGCTCAATACGTGTCAATTTGCTCCTGTTGAACAATTTCCGTAACAATCGAGAAATTTCAAGTGACTGTGTTGATTTAATCAATCGATTGCGATGAAAATGTCACTGTAACGAAAACTGTAAATGTGATAATATTTTTGGAGTTCCGTATAATATTATTATGACCCATCCATGATATAAATAAAATAAAGGTGAGTAAGAATTCCTTGTTTAAATATATAAGATTTACACATCTTTTAACGTAAATAGTTTACTAGCCGTTCCCGCGACTACGTCCGCGTATAATCCGGTTTTGAATATCACGCGGGAACTACGCAATTTTCCGGGATAAAAACTATCCTATGTCTTTCCCCGGACCGCAAAATATCTGTATACCGAATTTCATCTAATTTGGATCAGCGGTTAAGACGTGATGAAGTAACAAACAAAGAAATAAACAAACAAACAAATAAACAAACTAACAAACAAACAGACTTATAGACTTTCGAATTTATAATATTAGTGGGATGTAGGTATTAACTAGCCTTATAATAATAGCGTTGCTCCAGAGGAGGAACTAAATTTGGCTAATTCTTTATCCCGCGGATATTTCGTGAATTTTTTCTCACTAGATAGGTGTAACGTATATTCTATGATTATTAAGGAATATAATAATGGTCGCCAATTTTCAGTCTAGCACGCCAGTCGTGTACCCACGTTACTCTTTCATAGGTATAGGTAGAGAGAAAGTAAACCAAATTGAAAAACTTATAGGCGCACAAATGACTTCAATAATTCCCATGCCTCCAGCCGCCGTCACGAGCACAAGTCAAATTCCTCTGTTTCTGTCAATAGCGATCGTAATAGTCCATCTAAAGGACTCGAAATGCAAATACATTTTTCGTTTTTCATAAATCGTCAAAGAAATGAATGAGATGCTGTTCGGAGCTACTACCTTGCCATTGTTCCCAGAAAACCAATTTAAAGTTACGACCCTGTTTACCGAAACTCCCTTTTTTCACAGATATCACTTCGTCGAATATAATTAACTGCCGCCAAGTTTTGAGTGAACGACTTCTTTCTGTACACGCTTGTAAAGAACAATTGGAGGAGTGTTTTTATTATTGGAGCTTCGGAATATAATTACGGCATTATTTGTCTTGCTTCTAAAAACTTTTGCGGTTTTTGTTTACCAGTTTTGCTTTATTTTTTTAAAGATCATCAGAATCTGAATCTATGATTTGTATTATACCTAGTAAATGTGTTATTTATAAAGAAACCTCATGTTAAGTACCTAGATTGTTTGTTTCAAACCATCATTATCATTATCCCAGCCAATACACGACCCACTTAGTACAGGCCGTCTCCGAGCTCAATGCGGATTGGGAACTTCACGCCATTGAATAATAAACCAATCTTAAACTATGTACGGATTTATGCCTTAGCATACGAAAGGATTTATGACTTGGTATTACTTAATTTTATTTACGTGAATAGTAGGTACATTATCCGACTTACACTGTCATTTGCAATATCAACCAATCGTGCAAGTGTTAACAACAAAAACTTGACAACACACTGATAAGATTCTGTAAACCCTCACAAAATACGCCCCTGTAGTCTCAAATATTCTTCATTTACTTCAAACTTAATGAAATGGGATCCAAGAAGCCCTATCTATGAGAATCAGCCAAAGGCGGACACTCTTCGATTGCTGTAAAATTTAAGATTGGATTCCTGTTATAGGAGACGACTAATCTGCTTTTGTTAGGTAACTTGAAATGAGATCATTCCCGGTTGAACTTCTAAAAGTTTAAGGATAATTTCGTTTATTTTGATGTCAAAGAGTTTGGTAAAGCCACTAGCGTAATTGTACAAACTGGTAGGTAATCATTGAAAATATTTGATCATTCCATGTTTCATCGTCCTATTGATTTTGTTTTCTCTTTTAATAAGTTTGAATAATAGGTAGGTAGAATATACAATATTCTACGAACCGGAAGATGACGCGTTAGCAGGCGTCCTACTGCCAGGCAACCGGTGATGCAAATGGCGAGTTGTCGTTCATTGTGGCATTCTAAAGGGGAGGTCTTTGTTTAACAATGACGTCTTCCGGCTGGTGATGATAATACAATATTGAGTGCAATCATGTTGAAAGAAAGTATGCTAACACAGAATAGTAAACATGTATATATTATTATAACAATGTGTTTTTAAATAAGAATTCTCTCTCTAAAAAACTTTTACAATATTTAGGGTACTTAGCTTACATTTCTAATAAAAAATACACTGTCAAAAATTAACCATGGTTTTTAGTCATGGCAATGTAGAACTTAAACTACATATTTACTACTTTAATATATGAAACATTTACTAATGACGTGATATCCTGTCACATGATAATAATTATGTTCCATAGTTTTTTAGCACACGAGTATCTCTATCCAGCATTTCCAAGCGTGCTTTTGTCACAATCCAGGCTATTAATCTAATGAAACATAATTATGACCCTAAGCTACAATGAATCATCTTAGTATTCAAAGAGGCTTTTACCTATAAAGTTACAAGCACCTTGGATTCATAACTAATTTAAAAACCTTAAAGGCGGGTTTATTTTAATCTCGCTTACGGTCGCCGCATTAGCGGCCAGAACGGCAACTTTAAGTAGATAACTAGTAAAGTTCCCCGCTCGCTTACAAAGTATTGAAAAATGAACGTAGATATTCGATCTTTGCTTTAGAACAAAGTAATTTCAACTCCGATAGCGTTTGTCGTTGGTAGGGATTAAAAATAAAAGACGGGTGCAGCTTTAAACTATAGTTAAGATAAGCCAAGTTGGAAGTGTAGCGCCACCGGGCCAAGTTTATGGTAGAGTTAAATGAAAGTTAAAAGATGCCTTTGAAAAAAACGGAACTTGTTGCTAAGGCGGACAAGTATTCTTCTAAGCCTTGAACATTTTCTATGCAATGATAACAGTTTGTAACACGCGCTACTGTGTGTTGGAAAATTTAGTAATCTTCTTCTCAAATTTCTTTTCAAATTTTCGTGTTAATTACCACAAAATGACGTCACAGACGTTCGGATTTTACTCAATACTTCTAGTAATAGATTGACTAGAAATAAGCTACGGATATGTATTTTGGATAACAATGAAAGTACAGTAAATGATTTTTACTCCGGAAAACTGCATAATTCTCGCGGTATAGCGATAAACAAATTCTTCGCAGATGGAGTAGCAGATAATTTTTATCACAGAAAAAAGCACGATTTCCGCAAGATAGCGATATATGTCGCGGGCAACAGCTAGCATATATATATTAAAAAAAAAAATACAGTTATGCCCACTTTAGATTTGCAAGAAATTTGGGTCAAGTTGCATTGCGCCACTCGATTGACCACTACAAATTCGTTAGCTTTACGGCCTCGCAATGTAATGCAACTTGCAGACTGAATAAACTTATACTTTGGTGGTGGTGCTCTCTTTTAAAAATGCTGCGCCCTTCCGGGTTTCATAATGTTAGTACTATATTGTACTTATTGACATGTGAATTGCAATGAATAAATAAATAAATCCTTTCACGAACTAAGTACATAAAAATATCGAATTTGCTAGCCTGAAAATATGTCCAACTAAACAAAAACTAAAATGAAGGTAAATACAATCAGGATTCCCCTAAAAACATTGGTTAACCATAAACTCAATTTATATGCATTGTGAATCACTGCGTAAGCCATTACGCCCGCTACATCCAAACGCGTACCTTACGTGTCTTTTCAATAACGCCAAACAACAAACTCGGGAACTCCGTAACACGTAATAATGTCATTTAAAAGCAACACGAACAGACAAAAGGGGGAGAAAAAAGTGCCAAGTTACAGCGGGAATTCACAATCCTAGCTAAGTCCTCCGTCGTACGCTTCCGCTCGTTGTTAGCGCGCTAACAAGACTTCCAGCTAAAATAAATTGTTGTGCCGAGAGACGTAACCACTTGATTTCTGTGTCTTCCTCATTCAGCATAACTAACTGCTCGCAATTGGGTTGTAGTCGTGGAACGAAATGCGTTAATTGCGGGAAAATAGTGGAAGTATAAATTATTGTGGTCTCGAAATTGCTGCGTAATGCTGTGGAGAAGATTGCGGGCGGCCACATTGCGCGCTTAGATTAGCTGCAGTGGCTTAGTTTTCTAATCAGTTTTTGTATGGGCGCGGTGTGCCCGCCAATCTGATTTCGTTCTAGAAGTCTCGCCTAGATCTGTATTAAATCTGAGATGTTTTATTTGTTTAATTTGAAATGCTTTACCAGGAATTTAATAATTTGTGTTTTACAAGCGTTCATTTTTCTTGCAATGTACTTATAATAAATAATAATAATTTAATTAATTTATTCAGATAATTACATCTATTCCATCCATCCATTATGTGAATAAGTAGGTGGTTTTGTAAGTAGAAATGTTTTACGACGAATTCAATGTTTTATGTTATTATTTTTTTATTTCACATGTCATTTCTGTGTAAATAAGTTTTGTACCTGTCTTCAAGCTGTCTTCACATCTTGCAAGTCGTATTCCATTCACTCTTAATCGTAAAATTTGGTACAGATATAGGGTGACGGCACCAATCATGGACATGTTAAGCACAGTAGTATCCAGTAATGGACAGCAAGGATTCAGTGCCTTATAGCTCACCATTCGTGAACTTTACCAGTTATGATCATCAGTTATCTGCACATAAGTGTTATTAGTTTTAGAAAAAGTAGCGTCTGTTTCTTTATATTGGGTTAGCGGAAAAAATATTCCGTTATTGATTCCTGTCCATGACTGGTGCCCTATGAAGTTGACCAAGATTGGGTCGAAAAACGGTGTGTTGTGACCGGCCGGCCGGCCTGTTGGTTGGATGATATCTGAGAGTTATCAGTTGGCAGCTGGTAAACTGTGGATGAAAATGGCACAGGACCGGGCAGTGGCGTGAAAATGAAGAGGCCTTTACTCAGTTAGGAATGGATATGGGCTGATTTGATTGATATAATTTGAACAACAATGCAAACACAGCTAATAAACAATATACAGACAGCGTGTATTCAAATTATTATTTTTCAACGAAAACTAAACGACATAACACGTCTCTACATTTAGTTTCAGGATTGAAAGGTTTGTGTTTCAATACGGTATTTGACAACTGAATTTGCCATAACTTAATATTATTTTGAAGATCTGGGGGCACGGGAGTGCCCCCGCCAAGACGAGCCAAGCGAAGCGCAAGGGCACTACCTACCTTTTCTCGAAGCGCTTCGTCGTATTTTTGAACCTTCTTAACTTGGATTCGGATTATACCAGATACTTTAACAAAATTTTAGGGACATGATGTCAGTGGTTGACTTATTAAAACTATAAAGTTTAAATTGCATAGCTCTTATACTTTAGATTTTATTGATATCTAAAATACCCCGATTTCGTCACTGACTCACTGATGATCATCAATATTCTTAAGGTTCTTCCTGAAGTCCTAGTAAGCTGAAATTTGGTATGTAAGCTAGAAATAGTATACAAACAACGAAAAAATCTTAAAACTTGAAACTTTTGCCCCCCCCCCCAACCCCTTGAACTAGGGGGTGAAAGTTTGTATGAGACTTCCGCAAATTTTGATGCTAGAGGTCTGAAAATTGATATAGGGGGTCCTTGTTATAAATAATAAGATAATAATGTATTTCAGAGTTTTTAGTAAATCATCCCCTATCTGTAAATTAAGAAATGATTTGTTTCTGTTTTTCCATACAAACTTAATTTCATGCTTGAGATCTGAAAATTATACAAGTACATTCTTCTTACAAATTAAAATACAAATTAAAACATAATTAAAAAAAAATCCTCAAACCCTCTACATTTCTGCACGGAAAGAGTTTAAAAGATTGAATAGATTTTTAAGTTCAAGCCCATATGACGAATTGCAAAAGGTTCGTGCGGCCGACTCGCCAGTTTAGTCCACGGTTTGCGCGCCTACGAGATTAATAGCGGGAAAACGCTGCTACGCGCTACGAACTACTCGCTACGAGCTACTGCTGTAATATTTCGTCGCAACTTTAGTGTAAAATTAGGGCTTATAGATTTAGAGCTGGGCACTGAAGAAATTGATTTAAATAAAATCATTTATTTCAATTTCTTTATTCATTTTCTGTATAAGTAACGAAATTTTGCGCCTGCGCTAAAACGAGGTTGCGGGTAAAACAAAACAATTGTTCATTATACGACTTTTATTAATCGAAGTTTCTCGTTGAATATAATTAGTGTTTATAAAATCTCTGTCATTATAATCTCGGGGCACTGTAGCACAAAAAGGCTTGCGTTGTGGTTCCCACGGGAGACCAGTGTGGATTGAGAACTACACACACACACACACACACACACCATTGAATGGTAAACTTCAAATGTCATTTTGTACATTGTTGTTGGTTGTGGACTGTCACGGGCTGATGATGATGATGATATTTTTACCTACGATAAAGATTCAATCAAAAGAAGTTTAAAACAATTCGATTTTTAGGGTTCCGGAGCCAAAATGGCAAAAACGGAACCCTTATAGTTTCGCCATGGCTGTCTGTCTGTCTGTCTGTCCGTCCGCGGCTTTGCTTAGGGACTATCAATGCTAGAAAACTGTAATTTTGCACGGATATTAAGTAAACTATGCCGATAAAATGGTACAATTTAAAATTAAAAAAAATTTTTTTTAGGGTACCTCCCATAGACGTTAAATGGGGGTGATTTTTTTTTTCATCCAACCCTTTAGTGTGTTATATCGTTGGATAGGTACCATTAGAGGGTTGCTAAGACGATTTTTCGATTCAGTGATTTTTATGCGAAATATTCAACTTTAAAGTGCAAATTTTCAATAAAATCGAGCGTCCCCCCCCCGCTAAAATCTAAACCAGTGGGTGTTAAAATTTTAAAACAATCAAGATGGTAGTTAATATATCAAACTTTTAAGGAAAACTATAAGTTTGCTTGAGAATTATTAGTAGTTTATACACCACTGAGTAAATAGCACCCTAAGGTATAAAATATACCTAAACTTGGAAGATTCCGTATAAAATACGAAATCCTTAGAAAAATATTACTTATTTTTTTCGGAATGGCTACGGAACCCTATTTTGGGCGTGTCTGACATGCTCTTGGCCGGTTTTTATATTTTATACTCGCATCTTAAACGGTAATTCTACAGCTTCTAAAATATCTTATATAGGCAGGTAAGTCATTTACCTTACCTAGTTTTCATGGTACTTGAACACGATGATTAATCTGAATTCATAATTAGCTGCTAAAGTTTCACTTTGCTGTCATAATTACTGTTTCCAGCTAGTTACGTAACTACTTCGAACTCGAAGAGACGGATGCAGGGACCCAACTAGTTGTTGAAATAGTTTTTTTCACCAGGATGAAGTTCTTGTGGCTTCAAGTTGTAATCGCAACTGCAAATAATGTTGTATCTGTAGAAATAATAAAAAAAAGTTTTTCTTTAAAAGTTTAAGTTTTTGGCACTTCGAGTTCGAAAAAGAACAACAAT
This sequence comes from Choristoneura fumiferana, assembly GCF_025370935.1. Lineage (NCBI taxonomy): Eukaryota > Metazoa > Arthropoda > Insecta > Lepidoptera > Tortricidae > Choristoneura > Choristoneura fumiferana. Next base: position 18,223,432 of record NC_133473.1, read on the forward strand.
CAAATGTTGCAGAGGATTGAGTGATTAGAAGAAAGGCTTTGAAGATACTTGATTTATTTAAAAGTACTAGCTTTTGCCCGCGTAGTATTCGGTTATCGCGCGCTATTTCCTCGAAAACTGTGCATTTTTCCGGGATTAAAAGTAACCTTTGTCACTCTCTGGCCCATAAACTATCTCTATGCCAAAAATCACGCCGATTCGTCGCTCCGTTTTGACGTCAAAGACGGACAAACTTACAAACATAAACATACAAACACACATTTTTGCATTTATAATATTAGTATGGATTATTATAAATCTTTGTACGTGCAGTGTCCGGGCTTAGAATAGGACGGAGCCATCCTTTCCTGTGGGTGTCATAAGAGGCGACTAAGGGGCCCTGATCAATGGATCTATAAGGGATCAATCAAGGTACCTGAACAATGAAACAAACGTATTTTTGCGCTGTTAAGTTTTCACTTACTTTAATCCGTGTTAAATCAATGTTGAAGTAATTTGTCGATTGTTTGTTGAACCATTGGCCTACAATCATCAATAAAATCAAGAAATTAGGCAGGTTACACTTACTTTACCCCTAATAATAATAATAATATATAATATGTAAATGCGAAAGTAACTCTGTCTGTCTGTCTGTTACGCTTTCACGTCGAAACCACAGAACTGATTTTGATGAAATTTGGTGTACAGGTATTTTGAACCCCATAGTTGATCAACATAGGATACCTTTTATTCCGGTAGAGGGCGCCACCGCGCGATAACCTAGATCCGCGCAGACGAAGTCGCGGGCATAAGCTAGTTAAGTAATAATAAACTCGCACCCACCCTATTACTCAAGCATACAAGCACCCAGAGACGTGATCCCCTAACATATCTAGCTTTAATGCAGATGCCATTAACCCCATCATCCGACCGTTTGGCCTAACACCGGCCGATAGCCATGCAATTTCACCCTCCAATGCCCCCTGATATTGCAGAGTCGCTTGTATGAATGCATGACATTTTTGGACAGATGAACATAACTGGAATTGGCTGGGCTACGATTGCACGTGTCGAGTTTTGAAAACTTGATCGGTATGTTGCAGGTTCTATGCATAGTTTCAGCGTTGGAGAGAATTATTTTGAGTGCATATGAATTTAAAGAAAAATTTGAACCTTTTTTCACATAGCCAGTTCCCGCTGTTCGGAACTTTCTACGCTTTTAAAAAATAGATGGAGTTCAAAAAATTAGACAACAATCGTGGAATCGGTGGGCCGTTTCAGACGAATTCCACTGAATTTTCAACCGGAAATTGGACACGTTGGTCATTCGAACCGTTCTCCCTCACAAATCAATTACCTGATAATTAATTGTAATAAGTAAGTCTTGAGTACCTACCTAGTCAGATGTAATGTGAGATGTAGCATCATTAGTTTGAAAACATCTATTGTGCGATTCACAATTTCTGTACAACGATTCCATTGTATAATTAAATTAATATTGCTGTCTAAAATTTTTTAGTAAGTTAGTCGTTCGTTAATTATCTAATGCATTCAACTCAACCCAAATCTCGACCGGAGAGAACGGCAGTAATTTTTTTTTTACCAATTTTAACGCAATTAAAGAACAAATAAACGCCATTAGAAACTTCAAGCTAACTTATCGCCAACATACCAGTTCTGTTACATAAAGCAGACGAGAGTAATGTCGCAGAAAACGTTCTCGTACCGTTGCGGCGTAATTTGGGATTCCAGAGCGTACCAGTAGCGGGGACACGCTGCGCAGGTCTTACGTCAGGTGTCCGTACCTACAAGTATAAGGCTAAACCACGTAATTCTACGGATGCACCTAACCGTATATTCTCGGATCCGTTGTTAGGGAATTTCAGAGCTAAATGATTCTGCGCGTTGACTGGATATAGCTGGTTGCGCGGTTTTAATTGCGGCGAGATAATTGTGTTGCATCTTTGTCTGCGTAATATTGCTTGGAACAGCTCTCTCATCGACATAGCTAAATGAGTTAGCTCGTTGAAGTGGCAATGGGTTGGTCATGTAGCACGGAGAATAGATGGCTTTTGGGGCGAAAAAGTTCTCGACTAGAGAGTGCGGACCTGCAAGCACAGTGTAGGACGTCCACCAACGAGATGGACGGATGAACTGGTTAAAGCCGCAAGTTCACAGTGGATACAGGCCGCTTTCGACCGTAGCAACTAGAATTTCTATGGGGTAGGCCTACGTTTCACAGTAGACGTCCTATGGCTGATTTAATGAGAGAATTTCTCTTTAAGGCTATGAATTATTGTAAACTTATCGGTTGACATTTAAAAATTTTACCTATCAATACAAATCTCGATCCTGTAGGAATATCGGGATAAGGCACTTGTCTCACCGCCAGCGAGGAAACGATTGGCTATCGACTATTTTCTCGCTCAAGAAACGAACAAAAGATATAAGATCCTGTGTGAGTAAAAGAGACGCATATATTAATAGTTGATCGCTGGCTGTTCACACTGTCGGCGAGAACTCGCTCTTACATCTTTTGTCGCAGCGACAAGAGCTATAAAACTCGCTGAGCTATAGATACTCGCTCAGCGATGTCAGCTTGGCGGCCGCCCCGCACGAGCGAGTCGAGTGGAGCGAGTAATCGCCCGTCGCACGCGAACACTCGCTTACAGCCGAGCGACAAAACTACACTCGCTTCTCGCTGCTCGCCCACTCGTTTCTAGTTACTCGCTCTACTCGCTTCTCGCTCATCGTCGGCGGTGGGACAAGTGCCTAAAAAGTAGCTACTTTTGAAGGCTAGCCTTTTGATGGAGAGGTATTTCGTCAAATGGAGTTACGGAGCATTGCCTAAGGTGTCTCTTTACTACCTCCTATATAGTAATGGTTTCCCTTTATCTCTAAAAAACAAACGACTATCTCTAGTAGATCTCTAGCTAGAAATAAACTGCCGCTGTCGCATATAACAACACTTAGGTGTTGTAATAAAATTCAGGCAATATACTCGTACGTATTGATATTTCGTAGTCGGAATTTCCAATTGCTAGAACGTGCGGCTCGGTCCGGGTATGGAATGACAATAGATCAGCCCCCTCGACAGTTCAAATACAATAAAGTACGTGAAATCAGCCATATGTGTATGTGGGCACCGCGTTTATTCAAATAGTATCGCGGTTCAAACATTTGTAATGTAATAGAGTTCTTGTTTTAGCCGTAGAAAAGGTGTTAGCATTTTTTAAATGTTTTTGTTCAGGAAACCCTACGAAATCTCATTAAAAAGATACACTTGTCTTGTGTGTATCTTTTTCTATATCGAAAATACAAACTGAAATATAGATGCATAGAAAAACCAGAAAAATAAGAACAGCGCTGGGAATCGAACCCAGGTCCTCGGCATTCCGTGCCACGTGCTATACCACTACATCACCACTGGACACACTTCCATTTTCACTTCTACTTTGGACTTGTCCAGTGGTGGTGTAGTGGTATAGCACGTGGCACGGAATGCCGAGGACCTGGGTTCGATTCCCAGCGCTGGTCTTATTTTTCTGGTTTTTCTATGCATCTATATTTCAGTTTGTATTTTCGATATGGGTTTTACGGGATGACCGTAAAAGTAACAAACAATTTGGAATTGAATTAAAAATACAAAAAGATTCCAAAAAAACAATATTTATCTTTTTCTACGAAATTTTGTTAAAAAATACACACAGCCAAATTTTGTAGGGGTAATTTGTATTATAATTTTATTTATGATTGTGATAGTTAATTCATTAGTATTTCTATACTCATGAAAAAGTAAGTAATTGACTGACAACGTCTCTCAATTTTCAACGGCATGACGCCAAGGGCCCCCGCTACCGAACTTTGACGCTCATCTTTGTCCATTTTTTGTTAGTTTGACAAAAGAAAAAAAAGTACATTATTTTCTGACTAATCTAACTGGCTGACTAAATAGAATATAACAAAAAAATGAAACCGCCGAAAAAACCGAAAAGCAAAAAATAATAAACCTTTTTCTCCTTTTTTTATTTAACCTTAATCTAGGTACTAGTACTAGTAGGTCTAGTGGTATCTCTGTGTATATACCTGTTTTTTTCTGTACTGCTTACTACGTGTTGGTGTGCAATAAAGAGTTATTGTATTATGTATTGTAGTTTGAAGTCGGTGCCTCAGCAGATTCGAGTGATAGAAGCTCATCAGGTAGACGACTATAGGTCCACTCCTGATGGCTAGGACTGAGGCACTGATTTCAAACTAGTACCTAGATTAAGGTTAAATAGGAAAAAAAGGAGAAAAAAGTTTATTATTTTTTGCTTTTCCGTTTTTTTGGCGGTATAAATTTTTTGTTAAAAGGTTTTTATTTTATACTTTTTTCCCACCCTTCGGGGTTAACTTTTTTTTTCAAATTTATATAATACCAACTTCAAGGTATATCCTATTCAATAAGATATGAATTATCATAATCGGACTACTCTGTAAAAAGTTACACGTTTTCATAAATAATATATATATCCGCGTCGACTTGAGAACCTCCTCCGTTTTTTTTCTACTACCTAATTGTAATAAAAAATTGTACCCAGGTCACTACTCAATCATAAAAACGGTATCTAATGATAATCGTGTCAGTATACCGTGTGAACAAAATGGTGTACCTACTTAATTGGGTTTCTAACAGTTCAATTCTCCCCTCGTATGCGTGAACTAAAAAAAGTACTGGATTCTAGTCTCATCTGTTTCAATAAGCACAAATTCTGCTGATTTAAAAAATACATAAAAAGATAGCATTCAATTTGTTAAACTTAAATATCCTCCGCGACAAATATATTATTGTAGACTTTGCAGCGCCTAATGAATTAGGTATGTAGATAATCCCAAAGGTTAAATTAACCTTTTGTATAAACATAAACAACAACATTGATTGTAACATTCTCCACTTGACGGTCCCTTGTCGATTCCTTTGGGTCCCGAACAAAACCAAACAAAAACCGCGCTCGTATTACCCCTTGCGATTTCACGAATATTATTTTTTCTCTATCTAGGTTAATACAAAGAGCAACGATTTGACATCGCGTTCGTAGTACGTAATACGTTTTTGTCCTCCTTTGAGACAAAAACCAGTTCTAATGCCAAAGAAAAATATGAAAATACAGTCTTAACAAAATACAATATTTGCGACAGTTTACTTATATCAGCTTAGCGACAAGTCTAAGATTTACCGAATTGCGTTGCGAGCTACTTTTGAAAGTAATTTTAACTTTTTCATTCATTACATTTTAGAAAAGAATCAAAGAGAGTTGTTGTCCGTAATTGTTTTGTTTTTTCCTGTCTCATATTACGTAGAACAGCTATAATTTGCACAAGAAGAAAGTTAAAATTAAATAAATTTGTATAAATAAAGTCAATTTGTACTGGGGCACCATAAATCATGAGGCGTGTGTTGGAGTCGACCAATATACCAAGCGCCACATATACCCGTAATACAGCGAGTATCAGCGGTCACCCCAGCTGACCGCGGGAGTAATGAACTTGTTTGTCTCCATTCAACCCTTCTTTACACTTTATGTACTCCTGGTACAACAGAAAAATGATTCGAGTATCAGCATGTTTACGTAACCTGAATATGCATGTAGATGAATAACAAAATTGACGAATTGTGTAATGATTTGTTTATAGTATGACAGGTGAGTAGCCGGCCCTTTGAAAGACTGATATACCTACTCGTTTTTAAAAATCCTTAAGTTGTATTGCTCCGGGAATACTGTCCCAGAAAGCTGATTCCATATTTTTGTCGTGCATCAGAAAAAGTTTCGTAATGATCAAAGTGATGAGGATGGAATGACTGACTGGCTGCCGAATATAAACCTACAATACAACATTGTCACTATAAATAACAAGAAAATGTAAAACTGTCAACTTCTTCTGCGTACAGTGATTCAGGATCAAACAATAATGTAACCTGCAAATATTTATATAGTTCATTAACTATACCTACTTCAGCTAATAAAGCAGTAAAACTAATTCATGACCCAAAGATGCTGGCAGCATTTCCTCGCTGTATAGCTATGCTGTAACGTTGTGCGAGGAAACTGCCAGCTCTTCTGTCTCCTGTGGTGTCAAAAAGTAGTTTAAAATGAAAAAAACATAATTATTAATGTTTTCCTCCGATCTAAAAGCTTTTATGTCGTATTTTGTTACAATTTTATATATTTTATGATCTCGTCATAAATTTTGATAAATCAACGTAATTTATAGTGATCTAATAAGTCAATTTAAACCTAAAATATTCTCTTAACATTGATGAAAAACACCAATTCCAGCCGCTTAGCTTTGAGTACTAATTAACCACAACCAAACTAAGAGCCTCTTAAATAAAGACGACGAAAGGTGAAGGTAAAATAGCTAAACCAATAGGGGCGGGATACGGCCGAATAATGCTGTCAGGGGCGTACTGGAAAGCAAAGATAAACGAGCAACAAAAACCTTTGCAGAAAGCTCAATTTGTCGTATTAGGTGTAAATCCCCTTTTGATAAGTCGATGCATTCATTATTCAGGATTATTGGCGCAGAGGCTTGTTGCAGAACTTTTTTTTTTCACCGTGCGTTTTTGAGCAAAGGCTGCGTCATAAGAGCTGTTTTTAAATGAATCCCGGATATTATATGCAATTTTTTGAGTTATAAAACCATGCTATGTCCTTTCCAAGGTGTCAAACTATCTCCGTACTAAATCATAAATCATTTATTTGTTTACAAGAATGTAGTCTTTTACAATGAAAGGTGGTAAATTAAATATTTTTCCAATACATTTTGCTTTAGCCTAAGCATCTTAACATTTAGACTAAATATCGGCTATATCAGTTCAGTGGTTTAAGCGTAAAGAGGTTACGGACAGACAGAGCTATTATCACATTTAAAATATTAGTAAGACTAACACAGTAATAGTCTAACATCTGGTAGCATGGTGAACGGTTGTGTTGCTCTGAAGATGAGCTCTAGTTGGGTTCGATACGCGTCAGTGTAGTATGGTGGTGGTGATAGATGGGTTTTGTGTGATTTGTGTGTGTTCTTAAATACAGTGTGGAGGTGGAGGAACACACATTTCTTGCAAAACGTAGCTATCATAAGGTCGCGGGTGAGCAAAGTAATTGTTTCCGTTCACAGAAATGTAAATGTTTAAAAAGATATTTAGTTTAATGGGGGAATGTCAATATTTAAGACACCAATTGACGTTGTTTTGTTTACATTTAGTTAATTACCTAAACCTTTCAAGTGTAGTAGTGTCTGTTTTCTGTATCGCTTACTATTTCTGGTGTACAATAAAGAGTCTTTGCATTGTATTGTATTGTACTTACGCTCAGTTAATAAAATAATACAGTAAAGGCTGACCAGAATTATAAAAAACCTCGCCATATTGCGGAAAACTAATAGAACTATTTTCTTGCACTGGTAACAATAAATTCAATTTGAATTTGAATTTGAATTTGAATTTTGAATTTGAATTTGAAAAAAAAAAAAAAAAATTAAAGCGCCGAAAAAACTGAAAAGCTAAAAATTATAAACCTTTTTTAAATATTTAACCTTAATCTAGTTACCAGTTTGAAGTCAGTACCTCAGCACGAGCCAGGAGGGATGATAGAAGCCCATCAGATAGACAACTATTAGGTCCACTCCTGCTGGCTCCGACTGGCGACTGGCTCCATGCTGAGACACCAACTTCAAACTGGTAAACAGATTAAGGTTAAATAAAAAAGGTTTATTAATTTTTGCTTTTCAGTTTTTTCGGCGGCGGCTTAAGTTTTTGCTTAAAAGTTTTTATTTTATCATTTTTTCCCACGGATTTTTTTTTGCAAATTTCAAGAATAACCAATTACTTCAATTAGAACCAATTTCAAGGTATACTCTAGCCATTAAAAAAAAAACCGGCCAAGAGCTCGCGGACACGCCCAAAATAGGGTTCCGTAGCCATTAAGAAAAAATTAAGTAATATTTTTCTAAGGATTTCGAATTTTATACGGAATCTTCCAAGTTTAGGTATATTTTATACCTTAGGCTGCTATTTAAAAGTAAAACTACTAATAATTCTCAAGCAAACTTAGCCGTTATAGTTTTCCTTGAAAGTGATATATTAGGCTACTTACTACCATCCAGAATTTTTTGAAATTTTTCCACCAACTTCGGGATACACACCCTTTCCAATAAAAATCGGCCAATAGCGTACCGGACATGCCCGAAATAGGGTTCCCCATTACGAAAAAGATAAGTAATATTTTTCTAAGGAATTATTTTAGGTATTCTCTACGGAATATTCCAAGTTTAAGTAAGAAAGAAAAATTTGAATATTTTGCAAACAAATCACTGAATCAAATTGTCGTTTTTGCAACCCCTTATACCATTTTGTCGGCATAGTTTACATATATTCGTGCAAAATTACAGCTTTCTAGCATTGATAGTTCCTGAGAAAAGCCGCGGACGGACAGACAGACAGACATACATAGCGAAACTATAATGGTTCCATTTTTGTCATTTTGGCTACAGAACCCTAAAAAGGAATTATCAAAATCGGACTACTTTGTAAAATCGTACATAAAAAAATATATATGCGTCGACTTGAGAACCACCTACCTTTTTTTTTCGCCGATTAAAAAATACATCCATAGGGATGTTCATTCCAACTAACCCTGTTCTAACACATCCTTTCTTAATCTTAATATTTTTGTACGAGCAAGCAACGTACATTTAGGCAACTAAGCAATTTCAAGTTGACCTCATTTGCAGGTGGTAGGACCTTGTGCAAGGTCCGCCCGGATTGCTACCACCATCTTGCTCGCTAATTCTGCCGTGATGTGTTTCGGCGTGGAGAGTAAGACAGCCGGTGAAATAACTGGCACTTGAGGTATTCCATCTTAGGCCTCTAGGTTGGCAACACATCTGCAATACCCTGGTGTTGCAGTTGTCTATGGGCGGTGGTGATCTCTTACCATCAGGAGACCCACTTGCTCGTTTTCCATCCAGTCGAAAAAAAAAAAATTACTTAGTCAGGAATTATTTTATTTGTAGATGCTTTAATTTTAATTCCACTTCAGTTCGCAATAAGCCATCAAGAGCGCCGCGCGTACTCGTGATCATTAACCATCATTTTAGATTTAACTAGATTATCTAGGGGCTGTTTCATCATCCATTGATTAGTGTTAACTGGCGGTTAGGTGTGTGCCGTAACTCTATTTGTTTTGTTCTCGGAGACGCTTCAATTCCTGAACTATTTAATGGATGGTGAAACAGGCCTTAGTTTTAAACAATAAATTAATAGTAAAAGTAACTACTTAAATAAAATAAATAAATAAATATCGTAAATATCATGGGACACTTGACACCAATTGACACGTTCTAAGGGGGAGGCCTTTGTCCAGCAGTGGACGTCTTCGGGCTAAATAAATAAATATCGTAAATATCATGGGACACTTGACACCAATTGACCTAGTCCCAAACTAAGCAAAGCTTGTACGGATAAACATACTTATGTAGATAAATACATACTTAAATACATATTAAACACCCAAGACCCGAGAACAAACATTAGTATTACTTATTCATACAAATATCTGCCCAGGCCGGGTATCGAACCCAGGACTTATTGCTGTAAACTATTTATTATACTATTTGGTTACATTCTGTCCAATAAAGAGTCATTGTATTATAAAAGCTCAAGTTAGGATCAGGACCTATTTTTTTTTTATAACTAGAGTGACGACCCGCGACTCAGACGATTCGTCTTAATTCGAGTTCTATCAATTGAATTGAGATGGGTATAGAAAGTGCTCGAAGACTCAAGTTTTCTTTAACACTAATATTACTTGACACGTGGCTGTAAAACAACTGCAACAATAATAAAAGCGCTGGAGCAACTATAACAAGTGTTTATGTCAGTTACTGAATGAACTAAGACCATTCCACTAGATGTCCCAGTTCACAGTCGAAAGCGAACATCAAAAATATAGAGCACGGAGAGTTTGCAGCAGGCAGAAGTTCACACTGAAAGTTTTACGCAGTAAAGGCATGCATGACTTTAATTTAAATTTTAAATTTATATTTTGATTTGATTTTTTAGCCAATTTAAATTTTAATTTTTGAACTATCACGTAAAATAATTTTAATGAATTAATTTTAATTTTGACTGCATTGAATGTGTTGATATTTCGGAAATTTAATTTAATTTTTACTTATTTCGTTTAGGTGTCAACATTGAGTTTTTTATTTAGTTTGATCAAATTATTTGTTTTATTTTTAGTTTGGAACTATCAATAAGCATAGTATAAAAAATATGTTACGAAATATAAACCTAAAAAGTTAGAAAAAAGTATTATTTTGCTTATACGAATTGAAACTGTCCAAAACTGGTAAACAGTTTAAGTGTTTACAAGTGTCCATGGGCGGCGGTGATTGCTTCTCATCAGGTGACCCGCATGCTCGTTTCCTCCTCTTATATAAAAAACTTAAAAAATACATTAAATTGGGCTCTAATTATTGAATACGGGTAAATGTGTAAAAAATAAATTTCCAGTAACTTACTATAATTTAAGGAACCCTCGCTACAAGTCCATCTCGCAATCCGCCGACTTTTTAAAGTTAGAGTATTATCGTATAAAGTTATTACCCATGACCAGACTGTTTTTTAAGCAGGCAAATTAAATTTGCTAGTAAGTTAAGTGAATTCAGGCAGTTTTGTGTACTCGCCCCAAGGCCTTCGAATACCTAGAATATTCCGCTGAAGTTTGTCTGATGCGGAAACTATGTTAATCAGCAAGCCGGGTTTGATTGCCGACAAAACTAGTAACTCCTGTAGCTGCTTCCACTTTAAAGGTCACTTGTTTATTTTCAAAATATAAATTAGCATTCTACAGTCACTAATTTTGCTTAGTGTTTACTCGTAGGGTGATGGAGCTTTTGCGTCCTCTTTCTGAGTAGTTCAGCTATGTACCAAAAAATTGGCATCTTTTGAAGTGGTATGTTACAGCTACTCAGCAAAAGATGGTGCCACCAAACATCGCATTAAAATAAAAATATCTACCTAAAACATACATTACTGCCCCTGAAAACTAGATTTTGACAAAGCAGTTAATATATGTTTTTTTTTATAAAAGCCAGATAAGATTTTACAGTGCGGTGTGGTGTTCGTTTCAGTTATGCGTACAGATACACGAATTTCCGCATTTATTTAATTTAACCTACGAGATCTAATGCACGCTTAAAACAGTCACACAATAATATTCCGTCGAATATGTGAAAGTTATGGTTACTAGTCGATGTTATGCCATCAGTGGCCATCTGTAGCTGGCCCAAAACTGGCTCATAGCTAATAAATAGCGCAGCCGTTCTGCATAATGGCTGCCAAAACACGCCAAAAGCTTCGCCAGGTCTTAGATTTACTCGCTCGGGAATGTAACGCCGTCTATTACGGGCTAGGGCTGTTTGCATTAGAGTTACTTAAATTTACGTGATTTTCGTTGAAATGAAAGTTTAGTTAAAGTATGTCCGCAGGGCAGGTAAGAAAACGGACAATGACAGGATACTATTATGTTAGCATCGAAGCAAAACGATTCGTTCATCATTTATGAAGTTTCTTGCGGCGCATTCTTCTTGGCAATGATGGTCTTTCCGAAAGCGCTGGTAGTTCAAAAAATGACGTGTAAAAGTGCCCATTGCGGCCTATTTACTGAATAAATGATTTGAATTTGATTTGAACTTCTTTATCGTTTTCAGGTAGTTCTGCGAGTCGTGGTACGGGGTGGGATGAGCGAACGCTGACAGTTAAAGATCTACCTATTTCTAAAAGAAAATTATAGTAGGTATGTTTAGAACAATGATCATTTTCTTTTACTACATTGATATAATTGGTAATTTTTTAACGCCACTAAAATCTTTAAAATCATTCTATTTACATACCAAATTTCGCCTAAAATAGGTTTAGCGAATAATTTATAAAACAGTTGTTAAAACAGTTGTTGTGGTTTGTTAGTCTAACATCAGTCTGGTAGCATGGTGTACGCTTGTGTTGCTCTGAAGATGAGCTCTGGTGTGTGATTTATGTGTGTATATCAGTGTGGATGTGGAGGAACTGCATGAACACGCATATTTTGCTTAAACTTAGCTATCATAAGGTCGGGTGAGCAAAGAAATTCTTTTAGTTCATTGATAGCTTTATCGGTTTAGGCACGAAGGTAACAGATAAACCGACGACAGTTACTTTCGCATTTATAATAATAGTAAGGATAAATTTCATTTTTATTATTAACTGTTATCTTCCTGAGGCCCGGTTTACTTTGTACTTGGTTAGTAACATAACTTGAACAGAAGTTGATAGTCATAATCATAATAGTTAAATTGTTAGTTTTGCCCGTACTATCTGTTAATTACACCAAGATACAAGCCTACGTTCAAGCAACTAGCTTGAAATAACAACTTAACTTACAACTAAGCCTCGTTAAGATGTGGCCGAAACTTGGATAATTCAGTTTTCAGGCCTTTGCAGGTATTTAAAGTTTCATTGAAGCAGAAAGGTCATCGCACGCAATACATAAACTGCGTAACACAGGTTCAACATTTGTATGACACTCCTGCTGTAAAGTAAACGTTATCGGCAGGGATTTATTAAACCTAGCAGTGTCAATCCAGTGCTAAGCTGATTACAAAGGTAAAGGTTACGTGAAATGATTTTTTTTGCAGTCTTCTCCGCAATGGAGCGGATTGCCTTCGGAGTTTCTTTGTGCAATTGAATCTGGAATACCTACCTACACAAATAAAGTCGCCAACATAGCTCGAAGAATATCCAAGTTGAAGCGGCAATGGGCGGGCCTCATCGTTTGAAGAACAGATAACCGTTGGGAAAAGCCCTCGAATGGCGACCATAAACTGGAAGACGAAGCGTTAGCAGGGCTTCCACTAGGTGGACTGACGAAATCGCGAGAGCTGCGGGCAACCGAAGAATTAACAAGTGGCGAGTTGTCGCTGATTGTGCCGTTCTAAGGGGAGGCCTTTGTTTTTCGTCTTAACTATAGTTAATGACAATAGAGGTGACATCAGGGTGCCATTTATTAGGCATTAATTGTATATGTCAAATGCTAGAACACTTACATTAGCAATTAAAACATTTTTAAAGTTATGACCACTGCTTTCAATTCGCCAGATCGTGTCTTACATTTCCTAGTACTTGGACGATTGAATTCAAAGAATTAACAAAAAGGAATGCGCCCGGCATAAGTTTTAGTCGACTAAGTTCCGTGGCGGAAGTTTGTTAAAACTATGTTAATCAGAAGACAAACGGCTTGATTGCTATTGAAAATACTAAAATTGTCAGAGAGACAGAAGTATTTTAACCGCCGTATCTTGTTATGATAATCTAACCAACTTAAGTTGAGAACCCCATGACATTATCATTTCCAAGTTCTCAAAAATGGCTGAACAGATCTAAATAAAACATGAAACCGCCCCAAGAAAAGTTGCTTTTCCGTAAAAAAACACATCTCAATCGGTCCATCCGTTTGGGAGCTAAAATGCCACATACAGACAGACATTGGCATCAAACTTATTACTAATAGGTACCCCTCTTTTTTGTCGGGGGTTAAAAATAAAATAAAATTATAAAAATTAAGCGGAGTCTCAATCAAGCAATATTTAAAATGACCCAACTGCGTACATTTTGACGGCACCCTCAAATTTGTAGAGAACCCTTGGCACGCTAGTCCTACTCGCACTTTTTCGTTATGAATCTAATGCAAGACCTGAAACATACACTGTAATATTCGACACTGTAAACATTTCAGCAAGGTCCTACGCTACCGGAAACAAATGCAAATCAACTTTGGCCATCGCAAAAGAAACACTGTGATTTACTACAAACAAATGAAGTCCGCAAGCAATTAAAACTTTAATCATTTCGAGAGGTATTTTACCGTGTCAGTGCGGTTGCTGTGAGAAATGTAGTGTGTTTATCGGGTCCCAGCTAGCACGGCTGTGATTAACGACACAGTGTCTGTTACCTTGTTAGCAAGAGGGGAGAGAAATGCTGTAACATGCTACCTTTACAATTTTATTGACCCGGCAATTTCTCTTGACAACTCTGACCTGGCGAACGTGTGATAAGAGGTCTAATTTATAGTATGTTATTGTACGTGGTGCTGTTGGGGTACGATATTGATGTCTGTTTTAAATTGCAGTGCCTCTTATGTGTTAAGACTTAACATAACACATAAGAGGTAGGTACTGCAATTTAACAGTAACTTAACAGTTAATTTATTACAGTCATAATACCACTAACGGGACTTATATCACGCTAAACACACAAATAATATTTACCTCGAAAATGACGAAAGTTTAAAAGGTTAAAGTTAATTTATTATTACTTTATCCCCAACAGGTACAAACCACCGCCAACAATTGCACCACCTGCTAATGCTAAAATCTATTACTTGCTACTGTCTATTGTAAAAGTTGCATCGTAGAAATCTCTTTGAAGCGATAAAGCCGCCTATTGCTTACCTTGGAAAATATGGAGGTAGAGAGAGGTCAAAGAAGTTTAATTAAGGTCATGTACTTTAAACCGTATAGATATTCGACCAATGAACTTTACAATATTTCGGGACTTCTTTCAATGAGGAAATTATTTTTTCTGCTAACTGCTCTCAAAGTACACAAATCTTTGACATTTAAGCCACAGTTAATAACTGGTAGAAGAAAGCACAATGTTGTCAGTGTCCTACCCTGTAAATCTCGTTTTGCTAGAACCCAATTTAGAGTATTATCAGCACGCCTTTATAATAAGATTAATAAAGTTAAAAACATATTTCCTTTACGAGTGCTACCTTGTAAAAAGGCTTTAATAAAGTGGTTAAAAACTCTAAGTTATGAAGTTGTTGAAGAATTATTATTAAATTAGATACTTTTTAAGCAATAATACATTGTGTATCTGCACTAAGCTATCATATCACATAATTATAAGGACTTACTTATTCACAAACACAAACACACACACACACACACACACACACACACACACACACACACACACTTTGTTATTGTTCTAACTCATAAAACATATTTGTATGTACAACATAGTATAGTTAGTTTGTAACTATTGATAAAGATTTTTTGTAATGGAAGAGTGGGGTCTCCTGACACAGGTATTTTATACTTACTAGGAGATTCCAACCTTTGTACCGTGAACCATGTACTTTTAACTTAATAAATATTTTTCATTATTTCATTTTTTCATAGGTCTCTCAATTATGTAGATAGGATGACAATGTAAGTATAGTCAGTATGGGACAGTCATGTAAAAAGTTGGAAAATACAGGGTATGCCGGTTTTTTTTGTACCAATGGTCGCGATCGAGGAAAGGAATGTTACGAAAATACAAAATGAAACATGGATGCACAGAAAAAAAAACCATAAAAGAGAGCAGCGCTGGGAATCGAACTCACGTCCTCAGCATTCCGTGCTGCGCGCCATACCCCTACACCACCAATGGACAGGAGTCTAGACACAAATTTCTCCCATGTACCACAAATTTCAGCCTGCTTTCTTCCTAGTCACTTAAGCAGCGACACTAGCGACATCTATGTTTTAGCTCTCATCGAGAGACGTCAACATTCCTTCGGAACCACTTCGGAACTAATCGCTCACCCGGACAAGAGATGTCGCTATTATTAAGATTAACATAGATTTAGATTCTAAAACACACTTTTTTAGTTCATTGATATGGACCTCCGAAAAGTAACGCCTGATTCAATAAATTACCTAATGATGTTATTTTCAATGATTTTTTATTCAAGGCGAAATGCCATTCCAGAACCAAAAGCGAACCTCATCCTTTCTCACATCTTGATAACATCCCCCATAAATTGCGAACATAAAACAAAAACTCGTAACAAAATTTGCTTTTTACAGATACCTACGGAAGTTTTATGGCCGCCGGAAACCAATTATGCTAATTAGTAGCTAATTTAACAAGATTATGGTCCAGAGGAAACAGAGGCTTTGAATACTCGTACTTTAATTGAGATCCTTATTAATTATGACGTATTCAGAAAGATTCGTTTGTGGGAGTCAGTGGGGGAAACCTCGCTTGGAGCATAGATTTATTAATAAAAGTGTAGAATTTTTGATATTTTATAATTTGTATAATTAATTTAATTAGACGTTGCTTGCGTAGATTAAATATTAAAAAACAAAAAATATTACGATCCTACAGAATCCCTTGCGCTGAATCAATTTAACTGAAATATTTTAAGCTTGTGATATTTTCGTATAATATTATTTTTGTTTTTTTTTTTCATTTTCCTCTGGACGAATTAAATATTTCTAACTTGAAATACAAGTTTTATTGTACGAATTTGGTAAAGGAGTCTGAAATAATTAGGTCCAATGATAAGTGATTTGATTAATTATAACTACACTACACTAACTAACAACATATAATTATGGAACCTGTTTTCCGAATTAAATGTTTTTTATTTTATTTTTTTATAAATAAGTAAATCTCACCCATTTTATTTACGGGTTCAGTGTACAATACAATTCAATACAATACAATAACTCTTTATTGCACACCAACACATAGTAAACAGTACAGAAAACACAGGTACAGGTAGGTGTACCTAGTAGTTTTGTGACATTACTGAACAACTTTCAAGAAATACCTAAATATCTTCGCCGAGTTAGTTAAAAATTGTAAAAAAAAAAAATAATATTAGGATGGCTGAGAGAATAATCTTGGCAAACATAATGTGAGTGGTTTAGGGTTTCTTTATAACGTCCGGTTAATATAACATTCGTTGTGTTTGACAAAGAATTTTTGCTCGGGTAGTTGTTGGCCAAGCTTTAAACTTCTCTATGATTGCAGTTGTTACTGTCGCACAGACTTGGCTGTGGTTCACGGTTGGTAGCGGCGAAGGGAAGTAAAGAAAGTATATTTTTTGTTTTACTTTCGGCACGAAAGAATGAATGAATGAATGAAAAAAAAAATCGACACACACGTGATTTACACAAAAATTACGAAAATAGTTCGAAATACAAAATATGAAATAAAATATCAGCATAAATAAATGCAGCATAAATGCGGAATGCGGAAAGAGTAACAAATACGGTCACATCCACTCAAAAAGTATTCATAATATTAGTCGGATGCATCCCTTATTTACAAAACTATGTTAATCCAAGTACCTAAATAGTTCAAGATTTGGTTAGTGATTGAATAATATTCAATAAATAATTGGGGTAAATTAAGCCATGAAATTAATGTTCATTCGGACGACCGTATGGCCAAGCGGTTAGAGAACCTGACTACGAAGCTTGAGGTCCCGGGTTCGAATCTCGGCCGGGGCAGATATTTGTACGAATAATACGAATGTTCGTCCTCGGGTCTTGGATGTTTAATATGTATTTATCTATATAAGTATGTTAATCCGTTGCCTAGTCTCCATAGTACAGGCTTTGCTTAGTTTGGGACTAGGCCACTGGGGTCAATTGGTCTCAATTGTCCCATGATATTTATTTATTTATATATTTTTTATTATTTTATATAGAAGAATATTTAATACTCGTGAATTTCAACATTGTCTACGTCTTTCATTGTAATCTGTCCGTTCGAACTTGACCGTTTTTCCATTAGCTGAACTCACTTAATTACTTGTCAATAGAAATATTTTTACAAAGGATGAGAGAATTGATGATCTTGTTCTTGTTACTTACCTATTTTAGCAGGAAATTCTGTTATGGAAAAACCAATGAAGCATGAAAAGCATTGATCAACAAATTTGATACCAGTTAAGTCGAATTCGTTTCGTTTACATTTTAATGAAGCTTTGATTTATTGGTTCAGTGTTTCAGTTTCGGTGATGTGAATATATTTTTTATGCTGCCACAAAGTACTGACTGAATGAAATTTATTTGTTTATCAAATCGTATTTAGTCCTCCAATTTATTTTTATTAACTTAAATGGCTTGACTTGACTAGAGCAGCTGTTGCCGTCATAGTATGCCAGATGTTTACTTTGTTGTGTGGACCAGATTTAGCATAATTGATTAGTGTGAAATAAAAATATTATGTATATAGTAACATTAGTCAAATTACTTGCCAGTGACGATGTTAAAATATGCGTTACTTATGTTGGCAGGCTATGGATTATGTTCGGAAAGTTTTAATTCTGTATAAAAACCATATAAAATATGTAACTGGTTGCAGTATCGTTTTAGCAACATTACGATACAGTGCTCTTATGGGGAATAAACATTAAACAATATAGACTTTTGCAGAATCTTGTTATGTATGCTGTTATATTACTGTTCGTGATTAAGAGGTCTCTTCGTTCCATTCTCCATACAAACGTAGTCCCGGTCTCATTTGAAAACTAGGCATCAGAAATAGATGAAATTTTGTAAGTATGGACTAGATGTAATTATCTATGCCTGTGGTATTTCAGATTTTCATATAATTGTGTTATATCAGAATTACAGGAGCTCAAAAGTCCACAAAAAAAGATGTCAACTTTGTACGAGAATTACAGACTATTAAAGCATTTTTACAAAAATCGAAAAAACCACAGGCATAGGACATATAATGAATAATTATCTTGATTGTAAAATATCGTTGATTTCTGTGTTATACTTTTCGTATAATATGAGGACAACGAAACCCAAAAATCGACCGCCTTAATCTTAAAAAGCCTACAGCTATCTTGATATAAATTACGGACGTGGTTTCGGAAGGCATGGGGGGGACGGCTGCGAGCGCTTATGTCACGAGCGATAAAGACAGCAATATCCCAAACGAATACCTTACGCGGCCGCGCGTACTGCAGGGTAACTTCTCTTAAGTAAATCACAGATTAGGTACAGTATAGGAGTAGATTTTTTTTACATGAAACAAATAAGAATATTATTATGGTCTCTTAAATTTTTCATTTCACATGAACAAACGATAGGTACCTACCTCTTAAGGTCTCTACCCACTACACCGTAACATGCCATGACCGTAATAGGAGCGTATCAAAAACGGAATATCAAGCGCATACATGACACGCGATGGGGACGGAACGTGCTAGTTGGCATAGTCTCATACTTTTCATTGCAAAGAATATATTTTTGCCTGACACGTTGCTATTACTATCATGGTATGATACGGTGTGATGTGTAGTGACCTTAAGGGAATCATCATCATCATCATCAGCCAAAAGACGCCCACTCCTGAACAAAGGCCTCCCCTTAGAACGCCACAATGAACGACAAATCGCCACTTGCATCCACCGGGATTAAGGGATAAAGGATTACAAATTGTGAATTTTATGTTAATTTTAACGTGACATTTTTACACGTTCCTGTAAAAAGATCTTGAATAATCCGTATATCTAACTACGTAAAGTACCATACCTTTGTTGGCGACCGCGACACACGACCGCGACCGTATCCGCAACCCACTGCTTAGTACCTATGAACTAAATCGCGCGACACGGTCGCTTGCAATGTACGACCGTGATCGGGTCGCGCGACCCACTGACTAGAATGGATTTATAGGTAGCACTGACGGAATGCCTGAAGAGATAAATAATTTAATAAATACATTGTACAGCGTGGTAGACGCCACAATAGACAAATCTCTCTTTACACAGTCCGTCAGTGCATCATATTAATCCATACCAGCTAATAAGTCGTGTGATACGGTCGCGGTCGTGCATCGCGGTTGCCAATATAAGAATACAATCATGACAGATAACGAAGTGGTCCTATGAAGATTTATTTTTATTTTTTAGGTACACAGTCCCAAAAATAGCAATACATCTTGTTTATAGAGTATGTATTGATCGAAACAAACAATACCGTGTTTATCACCAACCGGATCAGCTGTTGTTGGTATCTTCATGCTCCGGTGAGCAAGGACCTTAATGCGATCAATTTACACTTCTACCCGAGCAAGCAATCCATATTGTGAGTCTGAGTACGAAGCGGACGTTGCTATATTGATGTTATCTTATCTATAGTGATTCATCAATGGGGTATCACCATGTTGAGAGGGTGCAACCATGTGTACATTGATGTACATAATGTTAAATGCAATCGCCTTCAGACTAAATAATTAGGATAGTAGGTTTGCTCTGCGGATCGAGAAGAAGGTCTAGTCCCGTGGAGCAGGGGTTCTCAAACTATGTGTCACGAGACTGTCAATCGGGCATCGCAGAATTATACACTTGGGTCGCTTGCATACGTATCTACTTAGAGCGACACGCCACTGCGTGTCAATGCGTTCACTATTTGTAAGAGAGCCGCAGTATAAAAAGACTGGAAATTCTTGCCATTGTGGCTAATGTCTACAATATAAATTAGTTGTTGGGTATTCTGCCCGACTATTTTTACCCTATCATGTCTTAAACTTTCGTGATTTTCACTCATAGTCAAAATACGCACAGGACTTATCACGTTAACACACACGAGTAATATTTACCTCGACGTTTCGGTAAAATCGCCAGATAAATAAGTCAGCCATAGCCGAGCATTTATTGGAGTCAAGACCAAACCACTGGATTCAAAGTCAAAGTCAAAGTCAAAGTTTTTATTTTTGTTTTTGAGCTTCAAAATCTCAAAACTCTCTCCACGGAACGTAATTTTTACTCAAGAATGGTACATGAAGCAGTTGAAATAAAAAAGCATAAAAATTTCAACCGGGACGGTGGTTATAAGCTTTCATCTTCGTGGAGTCCTGTTATAAATAAGTGTCGGCGTCGGGATTAATGTTTTGAGGGACGATCGGACGTTGTTAGTGTAATAAAAATGACCAAGTGCGGGTAGTTCGTGATACGAGTGCCGGTACTATTTGTGATCAAGTGCGGGTAGTTCGAAGGACTCGCGCTGCTAGGCAGACTTGACACCCCACACTTTAGTCTACTCGTCACCACGGCTACTGTACATGAGGTAAATGTCACTCGGGTGTGTTAGCGTGATAAGTCCTGTGCGTATTTTGACTATTTTTACCCTATTAAATAAGCTCTCACTATATGTCTATTCTATATGTCTTTTGGTTAATGACGGTATGCTATCCCTGTATTGCGTCACGACGGGTAGATCTACTTTGTCATGGACCGGCAAAACCCTGCAGTATTTGAATAAACTTTCATAATTATTCCTGTACATATATTTTATCTTTAATGGAACGATGGTTTTTAGTAATCCTATTTTTAATATAAATTATATATTATTCAAGTAGGTCTTATAAGTCCTATCATAACTAGATAGACCATAACTAATTATAGAATCAGCCGTTGTCATATAAAGCAATCTTAGTGTACTACAAGGCAGCTTATTATTCGATCCACTCTATAATTATAAGTACCTAAAGCATAGTCATGTTATTTCATTTTAAATAATAGCTGAGGCTCGGACCGACCTTTACCACGTACATGTAAATTTAATTACTCTGCGTAATGCGGGCTTGTGATTGTGGTTTGCTTTTTCAGTTTTAAGGTTCTGTAGTGAATTGAAAATTTGTAACTTGTTGCATGAAGGTTTGTAAATTTCAATAAACTACAATGTTATATGCTTGAAGTTTCTTTGCGGTATAGAAGCTGGAAAACGGAAATAAGTCGTAGAACTAAAGTCACAAACGTAGCTCGAAGAATAGGTATGCAAGTTGAAGTGGCAATGGGCGGGCCACATAACGACAAGAACGGTATACCCTTGAAATGTCGACAAATTTGTAATCGAATATCAGTTAAAAGTCAACGTTTACTATTTTTTCATTTTATAGAATATTCATTACCTTGAATGATTAAAACGAGTATTTTTAAATTACCAATTTTTAATTTCTGGAAATATATATTTTTTTTTATACAGTAGGCTTGCGTTTGGCCCCAATCACGCCTGATGGAAAGCGAGGATGAGGCCTACGATGGAGCACGCTTGCCTAGTAAATGTTCATTCACCCTGGAATTGAAAGCGGCCAAATTGTAGTGTTCAGGAAACAGTCGCAGGCAGGGAATTCCACTCTTTGTGCGGATTTTTGGAATACTGACATCGTAAGGGTGGAGACCCCGCCTACTTCTGCTTATATTATTTAATAGATAGTTTTGGAGAACTTCATTTCATATTTTATTATTTCAAACTTTTTTAATTGAAAATTTCTTTGTTGGGGTCGCAGTTCTACCCTAACCTACTTTCCCAATAGAGATTTATTTTTGTTGGGGTCACAGTTCAAACCTAACATCACCTACTTTCCTAGAAGCGATTTTTTTTTGGGGTTGCATTTCTAACCTAACCTACTTTCCTGGTAGCGATTTATTTTCGTTGGGGTCGCAGTTCTAACTTAATCTAACCTACTTTTCTGGTAGCGATTTATTTTTAATGAGGTCATAGTTCTAACCTAACCTATTTTCTGCTGTTTTATAATAAAACGTCGAAGAAATAAACAGTGATAATATTTAGTTGTTCTGTCTCATGAATAGTTGATGGAATGTATTTTTAAGCAAATAATAATTCTTGCACAGACTACTAAGAGATACTAACGTACGTTCTTGTACTGTTGTTATAATAATAGTTTTAATATGTAATGAATAGTCGATGAAGTGACTTCACTACCCCAAGAAAAAATATTAGTATTGAATATTCTGTGGATTGTTTTCGATGAAATGAAATTGATAAATAGTTTGTCGACATTTCAAGGGGCACCACTAGTAGAACAGATAATTCTTGAGGGAAAGTTCACGAGCGACCACGAGCCGAAAGGCGAAATGATAGTAGGCCTCCCACTAGGTGGTCTGGCAACCGGTGGATGCAGGTTGCGTGTGGTCGTTCATTGTTGCCTTCTACTTCGTCATTAACTTGTAGTCCAAAAAAATTTACATAAAAAAAATACAAAGAGATAGCCTTGAATATATAGTCTTGAATCATGTCCGCTGTGGCAAACACTATCAATTTAAGGGATAATGTTAGAACAACCAGTATATCTTACTAGTAAATTGATAGTAAAAGTTTCTAAGTGTGAGCGTGCAAGTGTGCGCGTGTTTTTGTTACTCCTTCACGCTGAAACGTCTAAAGTAACACATAGGCCTATGTACTTTCCCACGGATACATGCAATATCTTAACCGCCGAAAATCTAAAGACATGACATTTTTGCACGTACCTACAATGGAAATGAAAGCTTCGATGTAAGTTTTAGAAATTCTCACGAGATATTTTTTTGCTCCTAAATTTCAATTAAACTATGAGATCAGTCAGAATAGAAAATATGCAAAAAAAATTGTTGGTTTTTTTCAAACATAAAAATCTTTATTTTTTTTTTTCAAACCCAGATGTGAAATATTTTTTAAATGTCTAAAAAAACAACGAGGATATACGTATAGAAGTTTAAAAATGTTAGTTACGCAGAGAGATCCGCCATGGGCTATGATTTCATTTAAGTACTAGCTGTTACCCGCGACTCCGTCCGCGCAGAACTCGTTTATCGATATTTCCGTTTATTAACTATGCATTTTTACGGAATGAAAATATCCTATGTCCTTCCCCGGGACTCAAACTATCTATACCTAAATATATTGATTTTTCTCTAAATCGATTTAGCAGCTTAGCAAAAAAGCTTAAAAGGTAATAAAGAAACAAACAAATAAACAGACTTACAAACTTTCGCATTTAAAGTACCTATACCATTAGTGGGATAACGTACACACATAATAAAGTGCATACTAAATTTAATATTTTTTTAACTAGCTGGCCCCGCAAACTTCGTTCTGCCTTAAAATCAATTTATATTGTGTTACCTTATTAGCCATGTACTTTTTTTTATAGTGAGGAATCAATGCGAGCACGCAAGCGAGGGAGCAAGCATGCATGCAAGCCAGTATGCAAGTAACCATGCACGCAAGCGAGCATGCAAGCAAGCATGCAACCAAGTATGCAAGCAAGTATGTATGCAAGTAACAATGCATGCAAGCGAGCACGCAAGGAAGCATGTATTCAAGCAAGCATGCAAGCAAGCATGCAAGCAAGCACGCAAGCAAGCATGCAAGCAAGCATGCAAGCAAGCATGCAAGCAAGCATGCACGCTAGCGAACATGTAGGCATGTTACCAAGCATGCATGCAAGCAAGCATGCAAGCAAGCATGTACGCTAGCGAACATGGAAGCATGTAACCAATCATGCAAGCAGGCATGCAAGAATGCAAGCAAGCATGCAAGCATGCACGCTAGCGAACATGGAGGCATGTTACCAAGCATGCATGCAAGCAAGCATGCAAGAAAGCATGCACGCTAGCAAACATGGAAGCATGTAACCAAGCATGCAAGCAGGCATGCAAGAATGCAAGCAAGCATGCAAGCAAGCTTGGAAGCAGGCATGCAAGCTTGGAAGCAGGCATGCAAGCATGCAAGCAAGCATGCAAGAAAGCATGCACGCTAGCGAATATGGAAGCATGTAACCAAGCATGCATGCAAGCAAGCATGCAAGCAAGCATGCACGCTAGCGAACATGGAAGCATGTAACCAAGCATGCATGCAAGCAAGCATGCACGCTAGCGAACATGGAAGCATGTAACCAAGCATGCATGCAAGCAAGCATGCACGCTAGCGAACATGGAAGCATGTAACCAATCATGCAAGCAGGCATGCAAGAATGCAAGCAAGCATGCAAGCAAGCATGCACGCTAGCGAACATGGAGGCATGTTACCAAGCATGCATGGAAGCATGCAAGCTAGCATGCAAGAAAGCAAGCAAGCGAGTATGCAAGCAAGCAAGCAAGCATGCAAGCTGGCATGCAAGCAAGCATGCAAGAAAGCAAGCAAGCGAGTATGCAAGCAAGCAAGCAAGCATGCAAGCGAGCATGGAAGCAAGCAAGTCTACAGAAATCTAGGCTATCTACACTAAATATAATGATGTAGAAAACTTATCTGTTATAATTAAATTCTGGTGATGATGCCGCATATGATGAAATTATTAATTTTCACTACCTAATATATCAGAACAGATTTTTTGGGTACTTTAAATATATATAATATATATATTAATTTCACCAATGGTATTAATTTCACTTTGCCATTTGCGCAACACAATCCAGCGGCTTCATTTTTGTACTTCAATGCCTTACAATATGGGCAAACTGAGTTCATAGATCCAATAGCAACGCATTGGTAGGCACTGTAGTCAATTGTAACATTGTAATTGAAAGCAGCTCGATTAAAACTTATAACATTATTAGCTGCATTCAGCTCACGCACGCGCTCTGCACGGGTTTGTGCTATCCGAATCCTTTCAATTTCATTTCGCTCTTGACGTTGCTGGGCTGTTCGATTACTCTGATAATTAGCTTGGTTTGTAGCATTTCGAGTTCTTCGACCCAAATTGCTTCGCCCTCGTCTTATAGGTGGCATGAGTATAAATAGATTAAATCAAAACACAAAATAAATCAACCAGTCAATGTAAATTGAGGAACGTAAACAAATTTGTTTTTAAATAATTTATTGAATCAGGCGTTACTTTGCGGAGGTCCATATCAATGAACTAAAATAATTTCCTTGCTCACCCGCGACCTTACGATAGCTAAGCTTATGCAAAATATGCGTGTTCATGCAGTTCCTCCACCTCCACACTGTAAGAACACACACAAATCACACAAACCCATCCATCACCACCACCACACTACACTCGTAAGGTCGCGGGTGAGCAAGGAAATTATTTTAGTTCATTTAAATTTGTTTTTGTTATTATTTAGTAGGTAGTATTAAGGTACCTACTCATGTCATAAAACTCATTTACTCGGCAATCTTCGTTCCACTTTAAACGAAAAAAGTAGTGTACGAAAAAAAATGGAAGAAAACGTCCCTATTTCACACACTATAGGTCCAAACATCTTCCAGCCAAGCAAGCAAGCATGCAAATGCAAAATAAGGGGGATTAATAAAACAAAACGCCTAAATAAAATTGAGTAGCAAACATTCACATCACTCCGCATTTTACTAAAACCCACAGGTGATGCATTAATTACCGCACTTCCATACTCGCATTTTCTTTTTCCCAGCAATTTTTCCAGTTTTTCTCTTCATAAAAACCTTCCCTGGACTTTAACGATGATATGAAAAAAAAAATAGCTGAATTGGTCCAGCCGTTCTCGAGTTTTGCGCTTAGCAACACATTTTACGATTCATTTTTATTTATATAGATAGATAGATGAGATAGAATAGTAATGTTATACCAGAAGATGGGCTGCAGCGTCTTCGTGGCTACTCTTACATCCTATACTGCGCTCGCCAACCCGCTTGCCAAGCGTGGCGAGTAAATATTGGCAACTCCCCCTCATAAACCTCAAATGAAAGCACAATTCTTGACCTGGTTAAAGCCGCGGGTTCACAGTGGATGCAGGCCGCTGCCAACCGAAGCGACTGGAGGCCTATGTACAACAGTGGACGTCCAACGGCTGAGATGATGATGATGATGATGATGATTATTCACTCACATCTTGATTATTTATTTTTTCAACAGATGTTAGAGATTTTTACGTCATTCGTTTTAAGTTTCTTATTACCTACGTTTAATTGTTTATGAGCAAAATGTTCCATGCATATTCCCTATTGTTCACGGGAGTGAAGCTACGTGTAAAAGTTAGTTCCATATACATAACCACTACCTTTGTAGTGGAGCAGTGTAACGACATCAGGGACACTATTTGACGCTAACTTAGAAACCCCGAACACACGGTTCCAATTAATGCTGCTAATGATTGATGCACATGGGATCGTGAAGCGGAATTATGCTCAATGTTGAATGTTTCTCGGAAATTCTAAATATCAAAATTTCTTGGAAATTCCGAATTTGAATTTCTCATGTAATGTTGTGTTTAGGTGTTGTTCTGGCAAACTGGTTTGAGCACAGATATGTAGGTATAAAGCTGCGTTTTTACCAATAAAGCGGCAATTACGCTGCGTCGTTCACCTAATGCGGTCGCCGAATTTGTTTCAAACTACTTCGGCGAACGAACGTCGTCTTTACCTTAGTCTGTCCGTCTATTGCGGCGGCCATATTGGCGGTGGCAGCTGTCGCTCGCCGAATGCGGCCGACTACCGTGTTCTTTACACTTTTGCGGTCGCCGCCTGCAATGGCCGCTTAATGTGCGATGATGTGTTGCGAACAATGTTTTTTTCACTAACCAATAGAAACCGATAAGTTCACTTTTGTACATGTCACAAATAATATAATTATGACTTTCAACAATTATGTAAGGCGATATGCACCCAGTTTAATAGTTGTCGGGGGTCGGAGGTCTCTTGATAATACATGTAGGCTCCCCTAGTTCGAGCACCAGTCTGCTCCACAATTTCTGTACCTACTTGAATATTACCAATTGCATGTGACAACTGAACTATCATTTTGTGGTCGAGAAAACAAATACTTTTTTATTAAACTTTTTTTTAATTACTTGGTGCGCAGCATTTGCTTGGATAGTTAATCAACTACGAACAATGTAATATGGCCGTCACATAATTTAAGTCGCTTTCGTCACATTGTCGATTCTATATTATTTTACGTTTTAAACTTCAACTTTAAACAATGACAGTAATTTGAGGGCTACCTAATCAAGCGTGAGCCGAACCACAGGCGTTTCGTCCCGTACCGGGGATACGCTGTTTGCATTCCAAATACCAGACAACGGTGCAATTAAACTCACACCAAACGCAAAAAGATCTAACCGCCTGATTTTTCTTAAAACATTCACTTATTCATAACCTGGATCAGTACGCTACTTTGGATTTGAGCGCTAGTCCAAGCGCGGTGTTCATTTTGTCGGTTACAACCTTTTCTTGTTGAATTGCTGCTGCAATCTGAATACGGAACGAGGGAATCTTACTAACTACAGATGTTCTGATTAGTTTAAGTATGGACGGAATTTTAATTGTTTTGTGTTGTTTTGTTATTTAACTGACAGCTCAGATAGACTCTCTAGTTATTTCCAATCGTATAGTAAGACGTTTTTAAATACTGTACGTATTTGACAATTCCTGAATTTGCCATTTCTGTATATCATTATGAAAATTAGAGAGAAAAATTGGTTTAGTTGAAAATTAAGTTTAAGAAGATTGGAGTGATATTTTAAATAATCTAAACATTTCTAAAACGATTCGCTTTATGCAGTAGGTATGGCAGCTACGTATAATATGTAACGTTCGTCACATCCAAGTACTTATGTCTTTCTCTGTCCCATCTTCAATTTCAATTATTTGTAACTCTATATGTAAAGGTAGCGTCTAAATTGTTTTTCTGTTCGACATCATAGGTACATTGTCAAGCCCCAATTAATAAAAAAATAAAAAATAGTATGCTACGCACGTACTAGGTAGGTACGCTCATTACTTTTTCCAAAATATCAAGCTTGACTGAGACAAAGAAAGATGGTTATCCATAATAAGGAAGAAACATTTCCCTAATGACTAATTACCTCTTACCAGCGAGAACCTAAGGGTTGTTTTTTTTGGAGAGTTCCTTGGTATATTCTTTACCATGTATTTATTTTTCATTAACTTTCCTTAAAATTCTGTAGCTATTGACGTTTCATTTAGTAAGCACATGGAGGCAGTAAAAACGAAAGTAATTAAATTTCATCCAAGGCCAGTCATTAACTGTGTTTTGTCAACCGTCAGACCTTCCGTGTATTGCGGTGTATTTACACAACTTTTTGGAGCCTTTGGATTTTATAAGTATTTTTTATAACCTATGATTCGTCATTATACTTTTGTTATCACGATCTTAAACCAGTACTTATTTAACCTGAAATGTTGGTCCTTCGAACCGGATAAACATTTAGGATTACAAAATAAGCCAGGTGGTTTTGATTTTCTCAAAAATTTTCACATAAATAATTGTAAAAGAAAGAAAATACGTTTATTTACAACACAAGACACAACAATAACATTAAGTACAAATAAACAAAACAATAATAACTAAACAAATGCAATCCCGCCAGACACTACCCGGAATTCTTCGCAAAACTGAATAATCGACGAAGATAAATCGAGAAGTCCAAAACATTGGGTCTCAGTCCATAAATCATAATCTACGGCGTGTCGCCCTCTGCGGACGTACGCTCGCTTGCAAAATTAAATTCAATTTAGTCCTCTTGATTAGTTTGGCGGGCATAATGCCCCTTTATGAGACGCCCGCTTCCTTTATTAGTATTCCAATTTTGAATTTGATACAGGTTCGCGTTTGCCTTAGGCTCGATATGTGCCGATATTTTCATAAGCGCTACCACCCGGCGTTAGACTTTATTCAGGGTCATATACACACATAAGCGTTCTTTTGACTTTTGCCTAGTTCCTTAAACCCATGTAAGCATGTAACCTCTTTATAATACTAATATATATTATAGATAGTGTTTTACTAGATAGTATAGATAAAGATTTTACCACGGTTGAAAGTCACCCCAAGCGTACGAAAGCGAATAAAGCATAAAGTAAACCAATAATGGAATCAGAATCCTTTACTGACCTCAGCTCAATTCTCAGATTATTACACGAGCCCGAGTTCAGGAGTCGGCGATAATGTGCAATATACTGCGGCAATATTCGTACCTACATTGACTTATAGGATTATAGCGCGACATCTGTCACTTGATTGCGTTATTGCCTAGCCAAGCTTTATTCGCAGTATCCAGGTTATATTCTCGATTCGTGTTCTTGGAGACACGTGTTGTCGTCTATTATAAACCGTATTACTTTTTTTTCCTCTGCTTTAATTAAGCGTTCAGATAATTAATTTTAAACAGTGTAATATAATAATTGCCTTGTTATAAAGTCCGTAACTAAAGGGTTTTTAACACACATACATAATAGCAAAAGAAGGTTAAAAAGTTAGTTGTCTTTACTATGTATCACGTCAGTTAATTTTTTTGGTTCGAGAATTAAACAATCTGACCTTTAGCAAATGACCATGAATTATGTTTTAATTTTTTTTCGAAGGACATGTTTTTGTTTTTTTTTGTTTGTTGTAGCTGTTATCATTGAATTCAGCCGTTTGGAAATAAAAAAAATAAAGAAATGAAGAAAAACACGATGTCAAAAATCAAAACTAGGCTCAGGTTTCACTCCAGTTAGAGTATAGCTTACACTTTTTTGACTGGAGACTTCCAATACTAGCTACTACTATTTCATCGCCTATATGTATGGCGTGTCCAACGGGGCTACTACAATATTCGTAAATCGAAGTTCGTGTCGTTCCGTCCCTCTGACACTTTTACTATTTAATACAAGAGTGAGAGGGATGTTACGATACGAACGTCGATTTTCGAAATTCGGACTAGAGGGCCCAGGGACGGAAAAATCACGTCGGAGCCTCTAGCTAGGTAATGTAATTTTCTGGGCCCCTTTTCAGCTGATTGAAGAACATAAGCTCTTTTTAAGTTCAAGAAAACCAAGTGACTGCACGTCTAAAAAGAATACTTATGTCTTTTTTCATTGATGATACCATTTCCGTTTCTTTAACCAAATTTGGAATATACAATCACCTGCATTAATATCTATAACAGGCGGTGCGTGCAAAAATATCTGACACTTCCGGCCGGCCCTAGAAATAGAGTCGTATCACATATTTTTATGTATTCCGTTGTGTCAGATATTGATGAAACATTTATAATTATTGCTGTACTGATTAATATTTCGTACAC
This sequence comes from Choristoneura fumiferana, assembly GCF_025370935.1. Classification (NCBI taxonomy): domain Eukaryota; kingdom Metazoa; phylum Arthropoda; class Insecta; order Lepidoptera; family Tortricidae; genus Choristoneura; species Choristoneura fumiferana. Next base: position 18,254,088 of record NC_133473.1, read on the forward strand.
TGTGCCCGTGGTGTTGAGCACGAACTTACTATATACGTTTTAATATCTTGTTTACACATGTTACAAGGCAGCTGCGGAAAGATTCTCTATGAAAAGCTTTCCTTGATATATCTTACGATATTATATTACGAATACTTATTAATGCTCCAGTATCTACACAAGTTTAATTATTTTGGGATGAGAAATCATTTATCTTAATGAACTGAGATGCTTCATCATCTCCTATACAGAATGTCCCGTAAGTTGCAAGACGCACTTAAGGAGAAGTTAGATGAGAAGGTTCGAAATTAATTATGATTGGTTATTTGGAGTCTTTTTGTATTTTTTATTTCAACTCCAAATTTGTTACTTTTACGGGTATCCCGTGAAACCATATCGAAAATACAAACTGAGACATGGATGCACAGAAAAACCAGAAAAAGAGACCAGCGCTGGGAATCGAACCCAGGTCCTCAGCAATCCGTGCTGCGTGCTATAACCCTTACACCACCGCTGGTCCGCTGATCCATGTCTCAGTTTGTATTTTCGATATGGTTCGAAATTAACTCTCTGTTCTCCATTTTATGCTTGGTTAACCTGTCCTCTCCCAGAGGCACAAATTTGTGCCCAAATTCCTTTGATCCTGTTATCCTGGGAGATGACAGATTAATCAAACATAGGAAAATTATCTTACAAAAAGTTACTTGAACAAAATACTTAAAAGCTAACGGCTTTAGAATATAAATTCCAAAAAATAAATCAGATTGAGAATTTATGTGTGCTAAAGAACAAAAATAGGATTTAAAAATCACATCAAGTTTCAAAATGTTGACGACGAATTCCAAATAAAAACAAAATTGTAAGTAGGACACGGTTTTGCGGGTGGTAGGACCTTGTGCAAAGTCCGCCTGGATTGCTACCACCATCTTGCTCGCTAATCCTGCCGTGAAGCAGCAGTGCTTGCACTGTTGTGTTTCGGCGTGGAGAGTAAGACAGCCGGTGAAATTACTGGCACTTGAGGTATCCCATCTAAGGCCTCTAGGTTGGCAACGCATCTGCAATACCCCTGGTGTTGCAGATGTTTATGGGCGGTGGTGCTCTCTTACCATCATGAGACCCACTTGCTCGTTTGCCATCCAGTCGAATAAAAAATAAAATAAAACCAATTTTGATTAAATTTATATCCGGCAATTTGTTAGACACACTACAAGTATTTCGACACAGTAGAATGCAATATGATTATTTATTTTAATTAAATTTTAATTATTTTATTGCTTTTTTATTATTTTATTCAATTTTAACATTTTGTGACATTCTTGACAATTTCAATATAAATTCTCGTAACTTTGACATGTAATTTTATACTGAATGAATAAATAATCTAATCTAATCTAATCTATCTAATCAGCCCACATCCACCCATACTGCTGAGTAAAGGCTTCTTCATTTTCACGCCAATTGGCCCGATCCTGTGCTAATCTCATCCACAGTTTACCAATGAACGGGCCGGGGCGGTCTGCCCACAGTTCTTCGACCCAACCTTGGCCACGGGGTCCATATTGACTCGCATAAAATCGATCCTCCCATTTTTTTCCTGCTCATTTGTAGTCAGAATCATCACTCTTCCGAATTTTTTACTTCATAATTTTATTTGTCATAAATTTGTACTACTACCCACTGAGGTCATAATAGACACTTTTCAGAATATCGTAATTCATAAAGTTGTCACTAAGATATGTTTGTACTCATAATGCTGGTTTTCATATTTTTTTCATTCATAATCATGAATTTCAATAAACTTGTTAATCATAACATTTAAATATCGATACAGTTTGTTTAAGTTAATTTAACGTCAGTGCGATGTTGGAACTGGACTGTAATTTTTATTATATTATCAATGTGGAGGACATGGAGGAGAAATAAACGAATATAAATAGGCCGAGAAGATGATAATTGATGAAATTATTTGGCAGTTTGGTTCTGTAGTGGTCGCAGTTCTAACCTAACCTAACCTAACCTACTTTTCTGGCAGCCGTGTGGTATTGGGAAAAACACAGTTCTAACCTAACCTAACCCACTTTACTGGTAGCAGTATGGTTCTGAGGGGGTCGCAGTTTTAACTTAACCTAACCTACATTTATGACATCTACTAAAACTTATAAGACGATTGAGGGTAAAATTCATTTAAAATTGATTTGCTGACGAATTGTTATTCTCTGTTAAATAATGTCTCTGTCACAAAAAGGGTGACAAGACAGATGTTAACAATCACAGGCCAATTAGTTTGGTGTCTCACTTATACAAACTCTTTACTAAGATTCTGCAAAACCGTATCTCTCCACAACTAGACCAGCACCAACCTCCTGAACAGGCTGGCTTTCGACCCTCGTTCTCCACGACTGACCATCTACATGCTCTAAATCAAGTGATGGAAAAGGCCAATGAGTTCAATATGCCACTTTATCTGGCATTCGTTGACTACAGCAAGGCTTTTGACAGTGTCAAGCATTGTGCTATACTGTCCGCACTGCGCAGTCAACAGATAGATTCAACCTATGTGGAGCTCATTGGCCTAATCTATCGCAATAGCACAGCCAGCATAAAACTTCATAATCCCGGCCCTTCGTTTACGGTGGAAAAAGGAGTAAAACAGGGTGACCCACTTTCCCCCAAACTGTTTACCAGTTGCCTCGAAGAAGTGTTCAGAGCGTTGGCGATCTCTTGGCAAAGCAAGGGAATCGATGTCGGAAGCAAAAAGTTGACAAATCTTCGTTTTGCTGATGACATCGTTCTCTTTTCAACATCAGCGAGCGAACTACAAAAAATGCTTCAAGAACTAAGCACAGCAAGCCTTGAAGTTGGGCTTACGATGAATCGGTCAAAGACTAAGTTGATGACGAATAGCATCAAACGTAGGGTAATGGTAGATGAGCATGTGATTCACTATGTCAACGAGTATACTTATTTGGGCCAGATAGTCTCCTTCGAAAACAGACAAGGCAAAGAAGTCGACAAACGTATTGAAAATGCCTGGAGGAGCTACTGGTCCATGAAAGCACTAATGAAGGGTAAACTTCCACTAGCCTTAAAACGCAAGCTCGTTGACATGTGCATCCTGCCCATCCTAACCTACGGTGCTCAGACCTGGTCTTTGACTGAGGCCCAGAAGTCCAAACTCAAGGTTTGCCAGCGGGCTATGGAGCGCAGTATCCTAGGTGTTCGAAGAGCCGATAGAATAAGGAACACTGAACTGCGCTCAAAAACCCGAATTGTTGATGTGGGGACGAAAACCGCCAAACTCAAGTGGGACTGGGCAGGACATGTCTGCCGGATGCATCCGGATCGTTGGGCTAAAATCACCACTGATTGGGTTCCAAGCGACGGACACCGGAGCAGAGGTAGGCCTAAAAGAAGGTGGCGGGACGATTTGGAGAGATTCCAGCCGGACTGGCAACATTTTGCCGAGGCCAGAGACGAGTGGAAGGAGAAAGGGGAGGCCTTTGCCCAGCAGTGGGACACTATATAGGCTATTAAAAAAAAAAAAAAAAAATAATGTCTGCAGTAATAACATCCAACAGATGGTGATTGCTTCGCCCATTGATGGCGTTGTCAATTGTCATCGAAATACTTATTTTATCACATTATTTTTCACCAAACGATAGCAACGCAGGCCATAAACTGTATGATAGCGAAGTTTATAGCTATAAATAAGCCTGCTTTCAAAATATATATGATAATGGAGCTACAAATAAGTCTGCTTTCAAAATATATGATAATGGAGTTTTATGAGTACAAAACAATATGATTAAAAAATGTATGACAAAAAAAAGGAGTACAAGAGATATTTATGACAACTGCCATTATGGTTTTAAATGACAAACATTTTCAGAGTTCCAATAATCGGGGCTGAAAAATTATGCCAACTTTGGCGCACCCCTTGGCCACGACTTCGAAACTGCTTTCGACCACCTATTGTCAGAAATATGATTATAAAGTAATGTTGTATAATCCCGAAGCAAGTATATCTAATGTTAACAATGAATCATCAAAAACTGTTACATAGTACACAGTAGGTAGTACTATTTCTGTCTTTACTGAAGTGGATTGCTACAGTACATATACTAGTACATACCCGTGTACGTTATGGAAGTCAAAGAAATTCCCGTCAGACCTCAAACACGCCAAGTTTTCCGTCCAACTTGTCACTCCACCGCCTTCGCAACTGCGTAATAAAGAACAAAATTAATTAGCAAATTGTTCTGAAACCTTTCGGTTTCTACACTGGCGGCCACGTAAGGGCAAGGAAAGGGCTTTTGATGCCAGTTAATTAGTGCAAGGAGTACGTTTTTGTATGAGGTACACTGGCGTGCAAATTATCTTTGAATATCAAAGATCCCAGCGGTTACGTTACAGGAAACGGGAGAGCTAGAGCGTTTACTGTTTTGTTATTTGTTTTGAAGTTACATAGCTCGTTGTTTATTATAATGAAGGCAATTTTCCGTATGTTCGGGTTTATGTTTGAATTTGTCATTGAATCGACGAATTTAATATAGTTTGATTAGACGAATATAACTCTTGCGGTTTTAATAACCTCTTTATTAACTTCACTTGCAACTATGAGTACTCTTAAGTAACTCATAATTTATAAACAAATCACGAAGCTAATTTTAATCTACTTAAATAATGATAAGAATTATTTATTCGCAATTCGCAAAAAATAGATAGATAGAGAGAGAAATAGATAAATAGATTCGCAAGTTGAGAGAAAAAAATAAAGAAAATACATAGTTCAATCAAATATAGCTTATCATAACGAAAACAGCATACCTACTATCAAATGGCATGTTACGTTTGTCTAAAAAATAAATTACCATCAACCAAAAAAAAATCTAAAAATAAATTAACCAAGTTAGAAAATCTCAAAAACCCCGACATTGTCATTTAAAAGTTCAATGCCTCAAAAATAGCTAAACCGATTCTTATGAACAGAGCTAAGAATCACCACAAAGAAACTCGCTTTCACTTAAAAAACCGGCCAAGAGCGTGTCGGACACGCCCAATATAGGGTTCCGTAGCCATTACGAAAAAAAAGTAATTTTTTTCTAAGGATTTCGTATTTAATACGGAATCTTCCATAGTTTAGGTATATTTTATACCTTAGGCTGCTATTTACTCTTAAACTACTAATAATTCTCAAGCAAACTTAACCGTTATAGTTTTCCTTGAAAGTTTGATAAACTTACTACCATCCTGAATTTTTTCAAATTTTTCCACCCACCGGTTTAGATTTAAGAGGGGGGGGGAATCTCGATTTTAATGAAAATTTGCACATTAAAGTTGAATATTTCGCAAACAAATCACTGAATCGAAAAATTGTCTGAGAAAACCCCTATCCATTATTTAAAAGACCTATCCAACGATATCCCACACTATAGGGTTGGATAAGAAAAAAAAATCACCCCTACTTTACGTCTATGGGAGGTACCCTAAAAAAATTTTTTTTTAAATTTCCTATTGTACCATTTTGTCGGCATAGCTTACATATATATCCGTGCAAAATTACAGCTTTCTAGCATTGATAGTCCCTGAGCAAAGCCGCGGACGGACGGACAGACAGACAGACAGAAAGACATGGCGAAACTATAAGGGTTCCGTTTTTGCCATTTTGGCTCCGGAACCCTAAAAACAGACATCGAAATCGATCCATCCCTTTGAAAGCTACGATGCCACAGACAGACTGACATAAAGACATTGGTGCCAAACTTATAACAACCCTATTTTTACGTCGGGGGTTAATAACGAAAGTTTAGCTTGAACTTTTTGAATAAAAAAACCGAGGATTGCTAATACAATATATAATTAAGTATCTAAATTCAATAACATCAATGATTTAAACTTTTATAGCTAGAGCCCAATGAATTCAAATGCAAATGTTTGTTAATTGAAACAACGGTACCTGTTATAGGTGTATATTGTGTAAAATTTACTTAGTTTGGAGTTTTCCCTCTGAAACTGTTTATTGTGTAGTAGCGTTAATTAAAACCGACCACGGTTTTTCCAAGGGCACTCTTAAATATATGAGAATTATAATGTTTGTACCAACTAACTAGGTACAGCACTTTAGACTATTGATTACATCAACTGGGTAATTTTATTAATGTTATATCCCACTAATATTATAAATGCGTAAGTTTGTAAGTCTGTTTGTTTGTTTGTTACTTTGCTAAACCGATTTAGAAGAAATTCGGTATACAGATAGTATACTTGTATCGATAAACGAATTCTACGCGGACAAAGTCGCGGGCAACAGCTAGTTATATCGTTACTACTTTAAAAAAAAACTCGTACCTCAAAATAGATAATTTTTCTGAGTGAACTTTATGAACATTACATTCAGGTTAAATTTTGTTGACATATTGATTTTAGATACGAGATTGTTTTAAAGTAGTGACGATATATAAATGCGAAACTTTGTAAGTGGCTAGTGGTTGTGCTTAAAACAGCATAAAAGATTTGTATACAATTTAATGCCATCATCATCATCAGCCGGAAGACGTCTACTGCTGAACAAGACCTCCCCCTTAGAATGCCACAATTAACGACAACTCGCCACTTGCATTGGTTGGCTGCAATTCTTACGATGTCGTCAGTCCACTTAGTGGGACGCCTGCCAACGCTTCGTCTTCCGGTTCGTGGTCGCCACTCGAGAACTTTTTCTCCCCCAACGGTTATCTGTTCAATTTGATGTAAACCATGTTAGTTTGATCTTTGTTAACTATAGGGTAATATTTGACAGCTCAAATGAAGTTATATTTATCCTCCAAGACACTAGTATTGCTTAAAAGATAATCAAGCATTAACATTATTATTTATGTGCAGCTAAACAGTGTAAAGGTTCACATATTGTTATGTATTCAGCAAAAGAAGGTAAAAATATTTTTTTAATGTCTCTATATTAGGTCTACCCGTGTGGTGTCGGATTAGAATTACACCTCTCCATTTCTTCTGTGGATGTCGTAAGAGGCGACAGAGGATATAGGTTAAGGTATACCGTAGGCGACAGGCCAGCGACCTGTTACGATTGTACCGTTTTTGTCAAACTTAAAACCTAAAATTGCTAAAAGTGGCTCCGAAGCGGTAACGTTTCGTGTGCTCTGCCTAGCCCATTTGGGAACACAGGCGTGACATTTGTGTGTGTGTGGCTGACCGGAAAAAGATCGAGGCTTTTACTGCTGAATATCAGAACCAGATTGTCCAAGACCTGCTACCAGCGAGTACTCGGTTATTTTGGTTATATCGCTCGAAGGGAGCCAGACAACCTCGAAAAACTGATTGTGCTAGGCAAACTAGAGGGGAAAAGACCAAGAGGCCGGTCGCCAACCCGATGGTCGGATCAAATTAATAGTAGGAGATCTGGCACCAATTTTTGGGTAGGTATTTGAGGCAAGCTGAAAACTGTCCCATACATCTCCTATTATACTTACATACTCCCAGATCTCGTCATTAAAACCCCAAACCAAACAAAAGCGTAATTCTAAAATCGGTTAGTAAAAAACCGTTACTAACATAATTAAGTCCTGATCAGAGTCAACCGTAAGTCACAATATTAACACCAGCATTATACATCCAACCCTTCCCGGCGGGTAGGGTAAATTAGATTATCTGAGTTATACACAACCTTATTGGCCCGGACTGTTCGGACCAGCTTGATTAATGTTTCCATAGTTTCCGCTACCTAGTTATCTGTTACCTAGATATTGTATTTGCGATATTCAAGTTTCATTACGCCTGATAACTGGTGTCTTGTTGATCCCAGAGGAATGGTATGCCTTTGGGAATGTAATATTAATGTGCGGCACTTGTAATAGTGATTACCACTTATGGGTGCTAGAGGTAGAGGTTGTGTTTAATTTAAGAGTGGTAAGGTAGCTCAAAGAGCTATTTTGGTTTCCTGATATTTAAAGTTACCTAAGTATAACTGAGATTAAAGCATTATAAAGTCTGAATATGACTGCCACTCATTTTTGAAGCTTAACATTTTAAATGTTTGAATTTAAAATCTAAAAACGGGAACGCATCTGAATATGGAATGATGATATATCGAATTATATTAAAATATCGAATGGGTCATAATATCGAAAGGTTTATTTTCTGAAACCGTAAACTTCTCAGGATTCATTAAAACGGCATCATATAGAACCCCTTAGGTTAGGTTAGGTTAGGTTTATAACAATCTAAAAAAATACAGTCTTGAGAAAAATACCTTTTCAATTTATGACCCATTAGATATTTTAATACATTCTGTATTTTAACATTCGATATTCTGATACATACCTACCCCTAAAAACTACGTAATTGCACTTCACCTTTGTAACGCATAATAATAGAGCTCTGTCTTTATTGAAGTATACTTTGTTTTTATCAATCTTTCTAATTTTATAAGTCAGAAAGTTTATGAATGTGTGTGTGCATGCTCTTATTGTTAGTTACTCCAGGTAAGGGAACACCGAAATTTCGAAATTCCGATTCAGAATTCCGAACGTAGTAAATCGATACAAATCTATGGACCTACCACATACAAACAGTCGTTTTCCGTCCGAAGTTTTCTCCGATTAGGATTTTTTCCGCATGGTGGCCTGTGCGTACAAAATTGAAATGAACGTATGTGTGTTATTTCGGAATTTCGAGTGCATGTGGCAGCCCTAATACTCTTTGACACTAAAAACGGCTTAAAGATTTGGATGAAATCTAGAATGTTACAGTTGCAAGTCTGGAATTACAAATAAATTATTTTTTATTCCGGTATTCCCGCAAATCGGAGTGTACTAAGTAAAGTAAAACTCTGTACTTAGTCTAAATTGTCAAATCTAGAAACATGAAATTAGGCACAGGTATATTTCATCATCATCGTCATGCCAGCCTATAGGTATTATTTACGAGTATGTCATGTTAATTCTTCATTAACGTCATCACGTTGTAATTTTTAAAAGCGCATGGAAATTTGGTGAAATCCCCTAATTTTAGTTTAAATAGGTATCAGATACATTTAAATGGTTCATTCGACCGAAGCTACGGGTACAGATTAGTAAATAAATAACATGACAATAAATTACTTCATATTATGCCGTGGCGCTCGTTTCGTCGTGTGTGAATGTTTCTGTTTAGTTTAAAATGGATCCCACTGAAAACCATCGTTGCGGCTTGCCACATATGCATGCAGTGGGGATCAATTTGAACTAGGTATTCGATATTCTTTCAAAATGTTTTCCTTCTCAATGTATTTTACTCCCTGTATCGAATATGTGTAAATAAATGTCTCTCTTTCTTTCTCATATTCCGAAACAATCACTTCTTCTTGTGGTGGCTCTCCAATTACTTGTTGGCCATCAACTCCGAATATTTTTTCCTGTCATTCGCGAAGCTAAACAGCACTCGTGACTTCTGTCCACTCTCTAATGTTTCTTAACCGAGACTTTTTCCTTCGGCCATCACCGCGTTTACCAGCAACTTTTCCCATAGAACAATAACAATTATGTTGTTTCAATGAGGTCAAGTCTACAATCATACGACCCCATTCACAAACGAACCAGTTAACGGCTCGTCAGGCTAACAGACACAGCAGCAGCATTCCCCGAGGCGCCGTTTTATTTATAAAATTCCCCGTTGCACGTTTAAAAACGTTCTTTGAAACCCTCAATTTATAACCCTGCCGATAAAGCAGCGACTTTATTGCCAGCGGGGGCATTAGAGTATTGGCTGGGCGAAAAAAAGGAGACAACCCTTTGGTTGGATCCATATAGGCCTTTAGCTTCACGCTAGGTCTTTCACATTGGTGACTGAAACAAAATATGGTTCTTAATTTAATTTGACCTATGTCTCTTTGCAACATTTTTGAAGACGTTACTCGTACATACAATACAATACAATAACTCTTTATCATACACCAACACATAGCAAGCAGTACAGAAAACAGGTATATACATAGACATACTGAGGTAAGCAACATATACGTACGTATACGGTATTCTATAAAAGGCGTCCAAACAACATGTAACTTCCTATGTATATCTGTGTTAGATAAATAAATTTATTTCGTAATGAAAATTACACGTTATATTTTAGATATGTTAAAAATATAAAGAATTCACAAAAAGACGGCCAAGAAAAATAATATTACAACAAAAACATGATCAAAATAAAAAAAATAAAAACAAAAACATGTCATTACTAGACATAGATGTTGACTATTTACTTACGACAATGCTATTTTTTGTCACGTCTCAGAAGAGCGTGAAAAGTATTATAAATGTTACTTTACATTTATGATACTCGTATTTCCCGATGATGCAAGCGTGACACCATAACTATATTGCTTATGAGCCATTATAGTTAGTGTGTTTTTATGTTAGGATTATTTTATAGATTTGTGTATTATATTATTTAAATGCAATGTATTGTAGCTTCCACTATCTATTTTAATTTTTAAACTCACTTTTTGTCTGTACCTGACTGAATGCTCCTCTCATCCACTCAAAGGTTGACTGTTAGAGATCCCTTAAAGGGTTAAGTTCGCCTTTGTACATAAATTTCATTGTTTGTCATCTGTGTTTGTTTACTTGTTTTGTACAATAAAGAGTTTACATACATACATACATAATTATTATCATCCAATAAAGTAGTGATACGGGTTATCCCATTCTGCAACACATAAGTGACTTGCCTCTAATACCATACCGCCAATAGTATTTATGATAGCTTTTCCTTTAGCCGCAGTGTTTTTTTTTTTTCACGACATTTCTACTGTTACCGGTTAATGCGTCTATGTTACCAGCAAACTCCATGGCTGTTTGCCAACGACGTGGTGTAAAAAAGTAATTGACTAAAATTGGCAACTTTATAGGCAATTTTACGTGCGGAATTCTTCTTTACTCTAGCCTCAGGCAAACGGGTTCTATAGTCGATATTAAATGGAACAAATCGACGGAGTGCCTCGGTATTTTTATTTAGTTACCCCAAATAAATTTTACCACTGTGCACTGTCTTCAAGCATCGTTTGTCACGGTGTAAAACATGTTTACACTAAGCGAATGTTTAAAGTTGTTTGTTGTTTAAGGATGTTGTCCTTACTTATATTATCTAAATATAACTGTGTTTCCTTGTATTAGGATTACGAGATACTGGGGCATGCCTCAGTTGGTAAACAAAACACATGTTATGAGCTTATTCCAAAAAAAAAATTTGTACTCATACTCTTAATAAGGATATAATATTCTTAGCGTAATCTAAAGTAATTAATAAAATATTTATCAGTAACAGAAAAAGCAGGCGAAGCGATTCAATGACGTGGAAACTGCGGTCTAAGCCCTCGCATTCGGAGTGGAGGCCTGTTTCCAGCAATGGAACGTATATAAGCTGAGATGATGATCTACAGAAGAAGGAAAATAATGGTCGTTTCCGAAACTCCTTTTCGCAGGTAGCGCATGAAAAAAACCTTATTTACTTTAAGAAACTGGTATTAATTTGTTGAGGATTAGAACAATTACGAGCTGAGTCACAGCTGATTACACATAATGAATCCTTTTTTCCATTAATGTATACCGGTCCTAAACTGTTAGAACGTTAAGTAAATACCTCCCCTTCTATTAATTAAGTGCCCTGGGCTTGCCTGCAGGTGGGGGTAGTCCTAAATCACCATGTACGTGGGGTGTACTCGATTCTCCGATATCCTACTTAGATGCCGAAGTCTCTGTGTATTCTAGCTGTGTACGCTACTACTACAGGTCGATTCACGAGAGCTGACACGAACGGATTGAATGAGTGAATGAAAATAATCTCTGTTACCTATTTCCAATTCACTCGACTATAAAAATGTCATGCAACGGTCATTTTCCTACAAAAATGTCTAAGTGACATTATTTTCGTTCAATTTATTCGTGCTAGCTTTTGTGAATCGATCTGTATCTACTAAAGTGAACTTTCACAGAATTGCACTTATTACTTTTCACCTCAGCACCTCAAACAGGCAGGTTTTGCTATGAGAAATCAGTGAGCAAAATCGCATTTTGCTCACTCCGTGAGAAAAAGTAACTTTATAATTATTTTTTAAAAATGCTGAGTACATGTACAGTGTTGGGTCTACTCACTGAGTTCCAAATATTTGAACTTTACTTTGATCTGTCATTTCACTTCAACACGAAGATAGAATCAAATGTGTTGATTACAAACTTAAATTAAATTTATGGTATTAAAAATATATCGATACCTAATAAATTACATGACAACGAAATATTTCCAAAATGTAAATTTTCCCGATCTTCTAATAAAGTATGCAACCTCGTTGCACGAAAGCCGCTTCTCTTGTTTATTTTTTATAAAAGAATTTCGGTATACTGCCTCTACAGTTGAAATAAATATTTGTTAAATTGAATTAATTTGTAACAAATCTGTAATAGAAACCTTAATAAATCATATTTAATGGTTTAATAACATTTATAATAAATTATGCGTTTATTGTTCAACCTTTTGAATGACACCAAGATGAGGCTTTTTGCAGTATTAAAAAATAAGTATAACATATTTTACAAGAAGTTCTAAGTTCAAATTACAATGCATGTTATGAGCATGAGATTTGTATTGTACCTACTGGACTTTTTTATGGTTTTAAATGTGGTTATTATATTTCTTTCTTAATAATCGGATTATATTTAAAAAAATGTGTTTGTTTTGTAAACAGGTAGGTATACGTGGTTTTTATTCTTATGTTACATTTAAATTATGTTCTCGATGCTGAGGAGAAAAATTGTATGTGTCACACGAGACCAAAGTTTTTTTGCATCTCGTGTGTTGGAATCCCTTGCTGCTCTTAGGATTCTAACCTAGAATCACTCGCAACAAAAAACAACTTTGCTCTCTCGTTGGACAAATATCTATTATCAGTGGGACTTAGTCTGTACTGATGTCTTAGAGTGAGGTATACATCGTTTGTTTTTACCGACCGTCCGAATGATGGTTATGTTTTTCGAGCGAATGTTATGTATGCTTGTTTGTATGTATATTTATTTGGTTGTCTCTGCACCCAAAATGGCTGGACAGATTTTAACAAGTGAAGTACCATTAGACTTGTCATAACTGATGGAGTGATATTAAGTAAAAATAATAATATTTCAATATGGCGTCCCTGAAAAAAAGGCAGCATGCATGCATGAATTAAATTAGGCTCATTAGTAACAAATATTCGTAGTAACCAAGTAGGTACGTAATAAAATTTGTGTGTCGCTTTTAACTAACTTTTAACCGACTTCCAAATTCGTTCGTACCTTGATTACGTGTCTTACGTTTAGGTCTTACACTAAGGCCTGATTTGAGGTGGACCAGTAAAAAAGTGCTCGAACCACTTTTTACCTAAATTAACATTATTGTACATCCATTGTGTCATCAACAGAGTCTTCAGTATCTCAAACGTCTGATCCGAACGAGCCCTCTCAATACCCGTCTATTGGTCCAAAGATAATATTATTTCCTACACACGAGCCAGCATTTAGAAGTTCTTTGGCCTTTGAAATGCGGAAATTGAGCAGTTTGCTTGTGCTGACGCGGAAGCGCAGACGGGACGGTGTTTTTTTACTTTTCACGGTTCCGTACCCACACTTGGTCCCAGCCTTCCTACGGTCAATAGAAAAGAATCCCCGGCAATACTCAACGAAAACCAGACTCTACATTCACCAACTCAGAGCACAGACTCAAGTAAATGCAGCTCCATTTTGAATACAGTAAGTACCTTTGTGAATTTAAGAATAGTAACTTTAGACGCGAGTTCAAAAGTTGCGAAGTTTGTTCGACTTAGAAATTATCTATTAAGTTCCCGAGAGAGAAACTTTGACTTATTTCTTGTCGTTTCTGAGAATACATAGTAACTTGGAGTACGTTTTGTGTGTCAGTTATTGCTCTGGAATTTTGTAAGCAACTTTGGAAGTCAGATGAAATTTCAGTGACTGCAAATGAGATGGAGAAATTTCGAGGAAAAGGGATGGATGAATGAAGTTAAATTATTACTTAGCTTCATTGTTTGAATATTTAGAATATATAATATTCCGGAAATCGTGTAGGTACACGTCTGTTATCAAGGCCAACATAATTAGGTACCTATAAAGGGAATTTAGCTATGTTCTGTTTTGAGAACCAATTCTAGAACATAAAAATAACTCTTAAACAAAATTCACGCAATATGGAGATGAAGTTTATTAAGATGGTTATCGGGTAGACAGACAGATATAAAAAAATACGATTTCAAACTTTTCTTATCAGTTCCGTTATAAGTGCTGCCTTCAAACCAAACGTACATTGCGGCGCTCGATTGACCACTACAAACTCGTTGGCTTTACGGCATCTCAATGTAATGCGACTTGCACGATTTTTCATGCAAGTCTAAACTCGGCTTTACAAACGACGAAATTATGTTCATATTTTGAAAATTTGCGACATGACGACCGGATGGCCAAGTGGTTAGAGAGCCTGACTACGAAGCTTGAGGTCCTGGGTTCGATTACCGGCCGGGGCAGATATTTGTATGAATAAAAATAATGTTTGTTCTCGGGTCTTGGATGTTTAATATGTATTTAAGTATATATATTTATCTCTAGTAAGTATGTGTATCCGTTGCCTAGTATCCATAGTACAAGCTTTGCTTAGTTTGGGACTAGGTCAATTGGTGTCACGTGTCCCATGATATTTATTAACTAACTGACGAAGATTAGGTACGATCAGATTGTGTAGTGGATGGCATCCCGCGTTCATTTTTCGTTTTTATTGTCGCATATCATAAGAAGCATTATTGTTCCACACACTTGGAATTACAACCGTTTTCAACACTTCTTTCTATCGCACGCTATAATACTAGGGTAGAAAGAGATGATGAATGCGACCGAGAACGTCAGCACGTTAGCCTCTGGTGGTTACATATTTGAATATCGAAAGTTAAAATACCTACGGGTAAAATGTCGATGTTCAAAATATCGAAAATTAAAATAACGAAAGTTTATATTGTCGAATGGTTAGATAACCTACGTCCAATATATCGAAAAAATATATTTATTAACAAAAGTGACATCGAAAGATATAAATATCGAAGTCCAAAATATCGAAGTACAGAGTATCGAATATCCTATATCCTATCACGTAACAGGGTCGACGCTCCTATTCCGTTCAATTGAGGCCCTTCGCGTCTTGACGCTATATTAGTAGCCTAACCTAACCTATTGAACATGAATTACCAAAAATATTTGGTTCGGTTAGGTTAGAACTGTGACCACAAAAACGCATGAGCCGAGCGAGCGAAGCGAGCGTGCCGCGGCAGCGACTAGCGAGTGCTAAAAATGACTAGATTATGTAAAATAAATGCTATTAAGAGAAAGGAGCAATAAATAAAGCAGATTTTTTGTATGTATGATATTTTAATTTTCGACATTCAAATATGTTGACATTTACAACTTAGATATATCGACATTTCAATCTTAGACATTTTGACCATAGGTATAACAACATTCGATATTGTGATACAATCGATATTTTAATATTTTTTTTAACATGGACATTTGAACCGTAGGTATTTTAATTTTCGATATTCCAATATGTAACCCCTCTGGTATATTCGACATTCTAAGTTTGAATATGAAGAAGCTGGCTGTATCATGTAAATAAAGTCTGTTGCTCAACGGACAGGGAATGGAGTTCGCTGGCGTTATCCGAACATTCTGGCCGCACTGGGTTCATGCCGAAATTGCCATAGTTGGCATACCTTTGTGGGGTTGCAGGTGAACTATGTTTTTGCGTTTATTTTAGACCGAAGCAAAATAAATGGCGTGTTTGAGAAAAACCGTTTTAGATGGCCGTCGGCTGTGGAAAGGGAATTCCATTCGTCGTTATGTTACAATTTTAACGAATGTCAATGGATGTGGTCTGCTGAAAGATAATAACATTTTGGGCGTCATAATATTGGGTTAAATGAAGGGTCCACGGAAAGAACGTGTCTAGTCACCTAAGCAACTTTTTGAGTTATAGCCGCTTCAAAGTTAGTCATCACAAACAATTACTATGGTTACCATTTATTCAAAAGTGAAAAAAAAATATTATATTGTTTTCAGATAATTTAATTCAATGGTAAGTCATAGTACTTTTTGAGCTCTACATTTCGGCATTAAAATCTCATTAAAAAAAATGACTAGACATGTCATGTTTTTTCCGTGGACCCTTCAAATATTGGGCTTAGCTTATTATTTTTTTATGAAATTGGGACGAAATGAATAGATCACTATCGAACTATAGAAAATGTATTTCCTGAGATTTATTTCACCGTATTCTCCTGAAGCCGTGGTGGCCTAGTAATTTGACCTATCGCCTCTCAAACAGAGGGTCGTGGGTTCAAGCCCCGGCTCGCACCTCTGATTTTTTCGAAATTAATGTGCATAGTACACAACACACACACACACACACACTAATACTCTTATGTTTTACTATTCTTATTTTGTTATCATCACAAAATCTTAATTGTAAGGTGATATAAAACTCGAGGCTATCTTGTTTAAGTTAACTAGTTAGCGTTATTATTATTCTACTATTCTTGTTTAGTTCTAGTTTATTATGGATTCTACCATTTATTGTTATGGAGGAGCGGTGTCTCCTGACACAAGCATACTTTTGCTTAATAGGAGGCTCTAACTTCGTCTGTATACCATGTAAAATACCCAAATAAACTTTTTTCATTTTTTTTTTATAGTTACATTTGAAATTTACCACGAGCTTTGCGGTGAAGGAAAAAATCATGAGGAAACCTGCACAAACCTGCAAAGAAATTCAATGGTGTGTGTGAAGTTCCCAATCCGCACTGGGCCTGCGTGGGAACTATGGCTCAAGCCCTCTTGTTCTGAGAGGAGACCTGTGCCCAGCAGTGAGACGTAATAGGCTGGGATGGATGGATAAAATTTCTGTTCTCACAATTTGAACCGAACATCTATCAAGTAAAGTTCAATTTTTTTTTATGTCCTCAAGTGAGGACCGGGGAACCCAGGTGGGTACATGTGAACACTTAGGTTTAAATATGCGTCAATTGTTCGATCCCAGGCTCGTCTATTTTTCTCGTTTTTCATTGTTCTTGTTCCAATGTGATTAAGGTACAATTCTTTTTTATAAACAAAAACATATAAGTACAGATCAAGTGAATAATATTTTATTTATGTGATTGGCAAAACATTAATCATGACATCTATTATAACAAAATGGCCGTTCTTTTTATGTTTTCTGTTCTCACAATTTGAACCGAACATCTATCAAGTAAAGTTCAATTTTTTTTTATGTCCTCAAGTGAGGACCGGGGAACCCAGGTGGGTACATGTGAACACTTAGGTTTAAATATGCGTCAATTGTTCGATCCCAGGCTCGTCTATTTTTCTCGTTTTTCATTGTTCTTGTTCCAATGTGATTAAGGTACAATTCTTTTTTATAAACAAAAACATATAAGTACAGATCAAGTGAATAATATTTTATTTATGTGATTGGCAAAACATTAATCATGACATCTATTATAACAAAATGGCCGTTCTTTTTATGTTACGGAACCCTAAAAATGAAACGCAATTATGCGGTTGCCGACAGCAATGCGCACAAAGTGCGACAACATACTTTTAATTAAGCTACAAAAGGTATTTTAATCGTTGCACTTTAATTAAGTTCCAACGATGTCGGCGGAATCTCTTTTTTTCACTCTGCTTTTATTTATTCATCAAAGCTAAAGCGCAGCCTAACGAACTAATGGATGAGCCATGATTCTTCAGCTTTGGATCTTAGAATTTGTCTTGCTAGTTTGTTTGTGCAGAGGACAGTTGCTGAAATCAACATCTATATCATCATCATCATCATCATCGGCCTATCTTAGTCCACTGCTGGACATAGGCCTCTCCAGTTGCACACCACTAAGCACGATCCTCGGCCAGTCTCATCCAGTTCTTGCCAGCTAACCTGCGAAGATCATCGCTCCACCTAGTCTGATAAATAACCTAACCTATATCTGGAAAGTTGAGAATTCCCCCGATATATTCATCTTAATGTTCAATATCTCAAAAACTGCTTCATCATCATCATTCCAGCCTATATACGTCACAGGCCTCCTCTCAGAATGAGAGGGCTTGGGCTGTAGTTCCCACGTGGGCCCAGTGCTGATTGGGAACTTCACACATACCATTGAATTGCTTCGCAGGTATGTGCCGGTTTCCCCACGATTTTTTCCTTCACCGTAAAGCTCGTGGTAAATTTCAAATGTAATGTAAAAAAAAAAAATTACGCACATGAATTTCGTAAAACTCAGAGGTGCGAGCCGGGGTTTGAACCCACGATCCTCTCCTTGAGAGGCTATAGGTCAAACCACTCGGCCACCACGGTTATAAACGGAGTGAATGTTTTGTTATCCAACATAACTAAGTACTAGCGCAAAGAATCTTGCCTTCATCGGTCCATGCGTTTGAGCTACGATACCCCAATACTTGTACATGTACTTTAGTTGGTTTACTAATGTTTTTGGCGAAAATTATTTAGCAAATTATTAACTCCCAAACTATTTATCCCATATTTTTATTTAGGCGAAATTTCATTTCCCAACTCAACATTTTGCACTGACATCATTTCCCAACTAATGATTTGATAAATGATTATTATGCAAATTCTTACCTGGGATTTTTTTAAGATGTCATTTGTGTTTTCGTCAAATGCGTTGATTGGCATTCCTTCATTTAGCAAGCAAACAAGCAAGCAAGCCAATGATTTTTTTCCGTTCTTTTACAAAAAAAAAACCTAACATCGAAGGCTAAAGCGGAAGCTACGCTACGCTTCGCTCCCACCTTAGCCTTCTGAACCTAACCTATCCAAGTCGCTTCTGCCTAGTCTCGTCTTGCTCGCTCGCTTCGCTCGCTCACCGCCACATAATTTAACATTTATTCTTTTTATTATATATCATGACTGATATACCTAACTTATGTGTAAAAATTGGCTAAATGTTATCTGACTATTTGTTATTTGCCTTAGCCAATCATTTGCTACATAATTGTTTGCCACATAACAGTGTGATGAAGTAAAATTTTGCAATATAAAAATGTTGCGAAATAAGAAAAATGCGAAGCAAAGTTATGCCAAGGATTGGTTTGCCAAATGAAACTTCGGCGAAAGGTTGGTTGCTAAGTGAAATTTGGCGAAAAATATTTCGCCGAAAAGGCAGTACACCACTTCTGTTAAATAATCATGTCTGTGTCTCATTGTACTATTAGTTCAAAGAATTTTACAGATCGTTCCCAACTTAGTGGATTATCTTCTAAAATGGGTGGTCTATCTTTGAGGGAAGAAATATTCATACTAACAGACTCTAAGCTAAGTCGCGGGGTGACAGACAAACGGAAGGACACATAGACGGACATGGTGCAAGGTGCAATTTAGCGCTATGGAACTCTAAAAAGATATTTAAATCAAGTGCCAGCAATTAGAGCAACCTTAAATAGGGAGTAGGCTAACATGGAGTTAAAAAAACATTTTACTTTAGTGTATTTTTTGATCCAATATAACCTTTGTCAAATTACGAGAAAACAATAAGATTGCGAAGAATCATTCGTGCCTAAAATACCACGTTCCCAGAATACCACATTTTTCAAAATACTACATTACCTATTTACCACATTTCTATCAAACCAGATTCTCGTTGCACCACATTACAAGATCGAAGATTACTCGAGGAAGTATTTTTTTTTTATGGAATGTCTTATTTTGGACATCTGGTATACGGAATGTCATAAATAGGTAATATAGTATTTAGAAAAATGCGGTATTTTGGGAACGTGGTATTTTCGAGTTGAATTTAAAAAAAAAAACAACTAAATATTCATAAGTAATATTTCCGGAATCATAGATTTTTTTTTTATTCAACTGGATGGCAAACGAGCAAGTGGATCTCCTGATGGTAAGAGATCACCACCGCCCATAAACATATAAACACCAGGGTAACACTAGGGGTATTGCAGATGCGTTGCCAACCTAGAGGCCTAAGATGGGATACCTCAAGTGCCAGTAATTTCACCGGCTGTCTTACTCTCCACGCCGAAACACAACAGTGCAAGTACTGCTGCTTCACGGCAGAATTAGCGAGCAAGATGGTGGTAGCAATCCGGGTGGACCTTGCCCAAGGCCATCAATTTAAACCACTAAATAAATAACTCCGTACCATTATTTTACTACTGTATTGTTTTAAAAAGTCGATGCCAATAATTTATTCAGGTTGACTGGCGTGACGCCTACTACTGGGAATGAACCTATTTCTGGATTATATAATTACATACTCGACAGTGAAATAATCTACTGCTTTTTCCCGCAACATCACCTGTGAAGAATTCGTATATCGCTATTCCGCAGGTATTATGCAACTATCCGTTTTCCTTCCCGGTAGGTACAGTCAAGGGCAAAGATATCGACACGGGCAAAGTTACAAAAATGCACTTAACATTAAGGCCGTGTATACATATTTTTGCAACTTTGGCCGTGTCGATATCTTTGCCCTTGACTGTACTAAATTCACTACCTATGGTTTTGGCCACTAAGAGAGTTAGTTACCTATCAACGCTTATCTTATTTTGCTATACGAATATAGTTTAACTCAAAATTCAAAGCAAGTGATTTTCATCTAAAGCGGTTCAGACAGTTTCATGATTGAGTACCAAAGAATTTCACAAACTTTTTCATTTAACTATAATACTACTACTAACTTCTTGGCAATACTCGTAGTCTTTCCGAAAGCGCTGGTAGTACAAAAAAATGACATATACAATAGCACTTTGTGGTCAAGTTACAGAATAAACGTTTAAATTTTATTTTCTCAAAAATGTCCGTAAAAGTTGACATTGTTCTTTACATATCAGAAGGTGAAGTGCATAGTTTATGGTCAGCGAAAAATTAAAAAGTTAAAAAGATTGCAGGCGCGCTAGCTCGACAATAATGAATTAGCGCGCCTGCAATCAGTCACTTTTTTTTAAAGTTAAAAAGGCCATGGAAATGTTGGCACAAGTCGTATACAGCCAAGTCTAATGGCCGGTATCAGATATTTTGTTGGAACTCCGGACTTTTCCTATTGGGTCTGAAATGTGGTGTTTTCGGTGGAAAAAATACACCTGCAGTTTTTTTTTAATGAAAAAAGGCGGGAAAGCATAAGAAAAATATTGGAATAAAATTATATTTTATAATATATTTTGAGAAAAAATTTGTTCTATTTCAGAATTATTCACCATTTTTGAGAAAAATAAGAGAGATAAATAAGATATATTTAAGAGATATTAGTCTCGGCTGGAATAGCAATTGCTGGCTTCGTATTAGTTAAACGGACTCGCAAGCTCGTCCGTTTAATACTCATACTCAGCCAGCAATTGCCTACTTCCAGGCCACGACAATAATCTACTATTTATCACATCCATAATCCATTTTATGAACAATTTCAAGCCAGATTATATGCCTTGCGCATTGGACTGTTGCTTTTATTACTAGATCTATGATCGTCTCCTACCAGTTGGATCGGTCAGATAAAAGACACTAAATCTCCGGGGTTTCATTTCATCGTCAGGATCGCGATGGTCAGACGCCGATGGAAACAAAATAATTCATTCCAAGTGAAGACCACCCATTGATGACCACAACAGTCATGAGGGAACGGCTAGGTATGAAGATAACCTTGAAGAGTCAGATAGAACAGTACGTGTAGTGGTAATAGCGGACTGCTAGGAGCTGCCTACCTTCGAATTAACTTACTGCACGCCAGTGACACCATGAGTGCCCAACGAACCACGAACTAAAAGTCCCCGCCGGCGCCAGCACTCGCCTCTCAACTCTGTATTTGAAGCAGCCCCTCAGTGTGATCTATTTGTGACCAAGATAGCGAGACTGGAGATGGAATGGAGGAGAGGGCTGGAGCGAATTCAGTATGATTGAGAGTTACGTATCCCTAGTTTTTTAGTTACTATATAATTAATTTTAAGTAACTAATGTAACGGTACGATGTCAACCGTCATGTTGCATATAAATAGATTAAAAGATGAGAATGTTAAGTGTGTTTGCCTTTATGCAAATTGAACCAAGTAATAGCCGGATTTTAATCGGATGTTCCCGTGGCAGAACTCTTCATATGAAGCTATTCACACTTGCACGACTATATTACTATATTTCTATATAAATGACTGACATCCGATACGAAACGGATCTGACACCCGACAAGTGGAAACCAGCTCTTACACGGTCAAATTACGAACAGTGGCAAGTTTAGTGACTAAACATCAAGTAACACGAGAGTTGAATGAACGATTAGTACACACACAGCTACATGAAGTACTGATTGCTTAAAAAGAGAATGAATGTAATGAACGAGTGAATGTCAAAATCCCGCTGTCATTACACGTGACCTCAACTCTGGTTGCACTACCTATACTTACCTACATTACCTTACCTATACTTGGTTTTGTTCATAGATTAAAAATCGTTTTATTTGCCGAGAATAAAGCCCTTATTTAAATTCAGCATGGTAACATTACGAGTTCCCGTTTGACACGGTACCCACATCAAAACTGTCAAAATAACTAAATAACCTTTCCTAAACTTACTTTAGCAGATCACCGTCACTAAATTAATTCAGAACACCAAACTTACAACCCTAACTAGCAGAAGTGGCAACAAACGACATGTAGTGTCATATTAAATGGTCCTTTTAGTCGCCATTATAATAGTTCGGTAAACATTTAAATTAGGGTGCAATTGGATCGTAAAAAAATATATTGAGTGGCAAAAAAATCTGGCCCTCAAATAGTAATTTTGTATGTAGAGTGGGCCAAATTTTATGCCTCTGAGTATATTACTCTGCTTAGACCGTCATATCAAAAAATATTCGACTAAGCAAAAAAAATACAAAGCCGATGCACGTCAAAGTTTGGGATGTCACACCGTGTCGCACAGGCAAGCGTCGCACGGTGTGACGTCACGTGGAAGTTTGATTGACTACTTCTTTATCATTTTTTGTTTAATTGACAAGAAAAATACTTGTTATATTATTATATTGTGTCTACAATATTTTGTGTTAATTTAACTGACAGACTAGTTAGATTTTTTTTATAGCACTAAAATTTTTGTTCAAAAACTTAACTTCTCATAATCTTCGAGGAACCGTCTGTCTTTCCATCCTCACCATCTTGATGATTGGCAGTCTAGTACCGTGCGTTTTAAGCGAAACTTCTTTCCTCGCACGACGAAGATCTGGAATCAGTTTACAGCGGCAACATTCCCGGAGCGTTACAACTTAGGGATCTTTAAAAAACGAGCCTATCAATTCCTTAAAGGGTCGGCAACGCACCTGTGATTCCCCTCGTGTTGCGGGTGTCCATGGGCGACGGTGATCGCTCTCCATCAGGTGACCCGTCTGCTTGTTTGCCCCCTCGTTTTATATAAAAAAAAATCGTAAAGTTTGTATTTATGCTGGATCTAGACGACATAAAATTACTTTTTATGCTCTAGTGCATGAAGTAAAATCTTCGTCCAAGACCAAGGCAATCAGGTGTAATAGCCACAAACAAAGAAGTTTCTACATATATTTTTTAATATTTTTTTATTAATATAAAACTAAAAAAACAAATTAATCAAAGTAGATCAATAAAACTAAAAATGTATAATTATTATAATGATGCATGAACAATAAAAGGTACATAGTACGTGAACAATTAATTGTTTCCACTGTTGATATTTCATTTCCTCGCCAGTGAAGTGAAAAGCAGAGTGTAAAACTCAAGCATTAAACCCATTTTCGACGTACCGGCTCGGGTGGCTATATGAACGTCTCGGGTAAAGTGGCTCGTTTTATGCTCTTGTTATACAATCTACTATTAATTAAAGCACACACTCATGTTTGTTTCCAATGTCAGGTTTACATTGAAATTACTGTAGAATGACCTGAAAAACCTTTATGGTACTTCTAATTTGTTCTAGAAACTTAAAAATGGGTAGTTTTTTTTAAAGTGTGCTTTATTGATCTAACTTAAATGCTTATATCTACCTTTAGTTTTGGTAAGCATTACCACGTCTATAGCTCACTATAAGTAAAACTTACTTAATCTTCTTTATGTCTCATAATACGACCCAATCAACTGGAATAGTTGCAGTCAGTGTTAACTATACACTCGGCCAATATTCACCCAATACACAAACCGCTGGCTCAAACATGGCTGGATCCTATTAGGTGGTCCTCCCAGAGCTGACTCCGGCGATTAGATCCGTGGCACTTTATTGCATATAACCTTACCCGACGCAGATGTCCCCCGCTCTGTAATTGCTACTGCTCCTACCCTCAGTTTTAGACGTGCCAGATGTTTACAAGTACAGCCTTGCAAGATGTTCGCAAGTTTAGTGCACTGTATGAAAAATGAGGCGGACTTTTTTTGGGACGCGACGGGAAAGAATTGCTGCGGTGAGGACTCGTTATTGTGGTGTTTGTTTAATTGTGAAATGTACAATGAAATTTTTTGTCAGGATAAAATAATAATCTGTCTTGAGTAACAAAACACCGGTTATGTTTTTCATATTTAACGCGTAAAAGATTCAATAACTACGTATTGTATTATAAAACTGAGATGAGTTTACCATTCGGAAGTACCGTTAGCGCAGCAGTACGTACTGAATAAAATATAATCATTCATTAGTTAATCTATGATTATGTTCATAGTTTGAGTGCAGACATAAATAAATATGAATAGTAAAATGTGTTGCTAAGCGCAAAACTTGGGAACAGCTAGACCGATTTCGCTAACATATCGAAAATACAAACTGAGTCACGGATGCCCAGAAAAAGAGACCAGCGCTGGGAATCGAACCCAGGTCCTCAGCATTCCGAATCAATGTCGTGCGTACTTCTCTCTCCATGGCATAGTAACCCGATACCGGTCATTCTCATTAATAACAATTTGCACCGTCCTTCGGCTGAGACATTTTCCCGCTATATTTTTCTTCAGTGTTCCCAGTAAAAAGCATTTTAGCCGGACATTCTATTATTGTTTATACAAACAACCGTTAATTAGGTGCGCTACCTGAGGGCGTGGCAAGCATTAATCACGCCAGGAGCCACTTCTGCTTGATTGATGATTAAATCATTTCATTCCTTCTTGTTCATTTCAAGATTGAAATTTTTAACCTTCGTCATTATAAATCTTCGTCAGTAAAAGCTATAGGTAAGGTAGAGAGTAATTTGCCTCAGACAGAATCATTCAACGGTGTGTGTGTGAATAACTACCGCGCAAGCCTTTTCTTGTTGGGAGGAGGCCTATGCCTATTAGTCAGGAGAGTGAGTATAGACATTACATTTTCGATTGCCCCTCCGCCTTATTGACTTTTTGACACCATTTTCTATGAGTAATTGTTACAGACATCACAGAGATTATTTTTAAATTATACTACTAAGTAATGGATTCACTGCCACCGACACATATATTATACGTTTTCGGAACTTCACCCAGTGCCGCTGTCATAATTGGGATGTCCCAACTTTTGACAACATAATAATAAATCGAAAACCATTTGGAGAAATAGGCTTTGTGAAGCGTTTTCAGAAATCAGATTCCAAAAATATGATAAAACTGAATTAAATAATGAGTAATGACCCTGAATAAGTAATGACCCTCATTTGACCCCTGCAGTGTCCCGTCACAAAGGCAGTTATAAAGCAGGTCTACACTCTTAAAGAAATTGAGAGTTTGAAATGTTGCTGTCCTGCTTATAATAGCAGAGAGTGACAAAGATAGAACTTTAATCACATGATGCGCACCCGGCTTTAAACGTTGTTATTTATCGTAAAGTCCGAAATGTATACGAGTATTTCCAATGTATTTTTACAAATTAAATTATTATATTATGTCGTTACAAGTAAATACAAAAGAATTTAAATATCAGATTTAAATAAAAAATATCTATTTACTATCACACCATTAAACAAATATAGGAATAATCGAAGCTAAAAGAATATAAATAAATAAAACTATTTGTCATGGTTCATTTAGAACCCTAAACCGTGCTTGAGTTATTGTCAAATTGTAGTGCCACAGAGTTTATGTACGACCTGAATTTCTCTAGGCAATGGAACGTGGCTGTCTCATTGTGACGTCATCCAGCGTATTTCGTAAAAAAATATAAAAAATTTTAATACTCATCCAAATTCAAAATCAATGAAAATGGTATCCTAAAATATCCTATTCTTTCCAAAAATAAAATAAAAACTATAGGTTATATTTTTTGGTGCATCCCAATTATTCATACATCTTGAACGCACATGTGCGTCGGTGGCCACTGTGGAAGTCAGGTGGCAGTGAATGCGTTAAGAATATAATGCGTATTTGTCAAATGCGTTATTCACACAAACTCATTATTGAATATTTCTTTAAATGAAGACCACAATTTTTCATTGACTAAAAAACATTCCCTATTTTGTCCCCTATTTTGAAGTATAGGGTAGGTACCTTATCAAAAAAAAAACATCTACCTATGTCGGACTATTTAGAAAGTAATAAATGGTCATACAAAAGAAAACAAACTTCTATTTCTTTGTTTCAGGCGAATGAAAATACATAGGTAAAGGAATCTCTCTCTAATTAATGTCAAGTTTTGCCTAACACGTCTTGAATCTGTTACAGACCAATAAAGAATTTTTTTAACAAAAAAAATGAAAATATTTTTCTAGGTACCTACTATCTCGAAGTCGGTGCCTCAGCACGAGCCAGCAGGAATGGAACAATAGTCGTCTACCTCACCTACATACTATGGGTTTCAATCCCTCCTGCTGGGTCGTGCTGAGTCACCGACTTCGAGCGAGTAGGTACCTAGAAAAATATTTTCAAGGGTTTTGTAGTCGGTTCAATTTTTTGTTATTTTTTATTTTTTGGTGTCGATTTTACTTTTTTGTTAAAAAATTTCTTTATTTCTCACTTTTTAGTGATTTGTAGCCAAAGTACATCTCACAACGATTCCACTATGCTCAAACACAACTTAGTTTCGTTGTTTTATTACAGAGCTCCGTTGCCTACCTTCTGGCTTCAGCATCAGATCAGTTCAAAAGAATCATTAACTTAAAGCTTTTTCGTAGTCGCTTATCTAGGTATATTAATCATGATCGTTTATAGACGGGCCAATCAACTATTTACCGACACTTTGGGCGTCTCCTGCGTTACCAAAATTGTCTCTGGCGTTACCAAAAAATCGTACTTTCAACAAGATATTTCACGGTTTAATAGGTTGAACTTACTCATGTACACCATCTGTTAAATTACAGAAAAAACATGTTTACTTGCAAAAATCTGCAATTGTTTGAAAAATGTAGCGGACAGATTAGTGTGGGTAAAAAAGTTGATTGGCCCAGACAAGCGAGCAATACTTAGCTTTGACGAGTTCCATTGGTCATCTACGGTCTTCTTCATCAGGTCCAGGTTACCAAAATGATACTTTCTGAATGTAAATGCTTATCTAAATACTAAAAATGCCAAAATCGCCATAAGTGTCCCTATAAAATTTGAGATTTGCACTCGATTTCCCTAGGATCCCATCATCAGATCTTGACTTGGTGACAATGGGACCACCTCAGAAAAATACTCTTTCGAATAAAAAAAGAATTTTGAAAATCGCTGTAGTTAATTGACTGAGTAATGGGTGAACATACATAAAAAAAAATACAAACATTGGAACATAGAACCTTCTCCTTTTTTGAAGTCGGTTAAAACCAGAACTCAGTAGAAGCAATATTACCTTGCTTTACGCTTACCCAAGCATAATAACTAACCTAACCAACAAAAATAAAAAGTTGGAAAACCTTCGACTTTGTCCCTTCAAAGTTCAATAGGTATCTAAAAAACGGCTAAACCGATTTTGATGAAACATATCTCAGAACTATCGCTAGAAAACTTGATTTCAAATAAAAAACCGCATTCAAATTGGTCCACCCTTTTAAGAGCTTTGGTGCGACAGACATACACACAGACACACATAGCGGTCAAACTTATTTTAACACCCACTTTTTGCGTCGGGGGTTAAAAATAAGGTCTTACTAAAACAACTTAGCAAATAAGTAATCTTTATAATTAAATATTCGTGTTTTTCGATCACAATCTCGCATTAAACGCGCCCTGTAACACGTCAAACTAAATACTGTTAAGTCACTTTTATTAAAACCGGCTTCCGATGCAGTCGCCTAAGTTATTAGAGACTTGGGAATGATTGAAAATTAATCGCCATTCATTATCGACCCCAATATTCTGGTTCGTGAGCGAAATAGGTTTTTTAATGCACGTCTGTATCATGATGGAC
Source organism: Choristoneura fumiferana (assembly GCF_025370935.1). Classification (NCBI taxonomy): domain Eukaryota; kingdom Metazoa; phylum Arthropoda; class Insecta; order Lepidoptera; family Tortricidae; genus Choristoneura; species Choristoneura fumiferana. The sequence goes on from NC_133473.1 coordinate 18,282,459, forward strand.
TTAATTAGAAAATGTAATCTTAACGACCAACCTCAATTATAATAGGCTTAAAAAATTATACCCGCTATTGATTCGGATTTTGCGTAAATTGGTTTTGTTATTTTTGTTAGGCATATATTTATATATTTAATCACGCTCTTGGACACTTACAATTTATAAGCGTTAGAATTATATCAATTTGCGATATACAATCGCATCTTAGACAATTATTTTAATAAATTAGTGCAATGAAACCTGGACAACTGGGATCGCAAGGAACCAGCAAGTTTGTCTCACTTCTAGAGGTATTCTATTTAGTGTCTCGGATATCCAGGTAAAAATAAGTTCCTAGCTTATGTACATACGGAAAGTTCTATTAATATCAAAGAAACTGATCCCAAATAAAGAAGTTCCTTATGTTCCACTGATGGAGGTGATTCGCTGCTTAAGTGTCAGGATCTCAGTGTGAGTAGGTACAAGCTATAAAGGTTTCCTGCTTATCCTAGGCTCACTTGACTAAGCTTCACACAAAAACTAAAATAGAGAATCTTGATATAGAAAATTTGTCTAATTCGACGAAGAGCTACGAGTTTACAAAGATCGTGGATAACTGACTTCTTATAAATAGTCGTACATGGCCTTATAGCCCTACAATAATTATGACCAAACTTGTATAATACTGCTAATACCGTATGAAAAGAGCTTGGTATAATGTACCTAACTGAAACTGCGTAAAGCAAATAAAAAAAACAGTATTTTCACATTTTGAAACCAATTCCGGCAAATCACTTATATTATCTAATCCGCAATGATCGATCCTCCTTTGGAACAGTCTGTAAATAATGACAATGGATTACGCCGTTCTTCCTTTTTATTAGCCGGGAGCAGATTAGGTCGGCAAAAACGGCGTCCTGTTGTTTTTGCACCAACACAATAATGGTTGGATTTCCATTAACATTTTCTGTTCAGCGAATCGGGATCCGTTTGCAGGACCGGGCCCTTTTTGTTCGCCCGTTTTCGATATTGTGGCCCCAATTTTTTTTTTCAACGAGCCCTTCTGATGAGTCGGCGGAACGGAGGAATGTTTGTTACTCGGATTGTTTCTACCAGTTAGTCTAATTATAATCAGTTCCTCTGAACTGAGCGATAATTTCGTGTCTCTTTTGACAAGAAATTGATAGCCGGAAAAGTAAGTTCTGTAAAAAAATATTTTTAAGATGTACCTTTTTGTTAGGTAATATTTATTGATATACTGCATTGTCACTGACGCGCTATACATATAAAAAATCAAGAATTTTTAACAAATATAAGTGAATAAAAATCACCTCGTAAAATTTGTATACACTGTTAGTTAAGCATAAGTAGAAGTGATGGTAATATTATGATAGTTGCCATCATTAATTTTGCGTTATTAGTATTAGAGATGACAACAAGCGTTATCTATTAGGCTGGTGTTGAGCACTTGGACGTTAAATTAAAAATAAGACGAATTCAAACTACTAGAGAAGCCTTTTAATTTCCTCAAGTTTCTCAATGTTGATTTTACCTATCTACTCGTAGCTACGTAAACCAAGAACACATTCAACCGTTGTTACATTAATTGTAACATTCATCAACTTCGCCTAGTCGTTTTCACTTCATAATTTAATTTCACTTGTGTGGAAATAACCAAAAATAGACCCTGCAGCCCTTCATTAGAATAATTCATTTCATTAGGTCAACTTAGCACGCAAGCTTGGTTAAAAAATTTAATTACTCCCTGAACTTCATCATGCGGGTAAAGCAAACAGCATTTAAAACTGATTAAATAAAATTTTAGCATAAAACATTTTCATTCATCTCGTGGATTCCGAGTACTCAAATATGAGCTCAGATTTTCATTGTCAGTTGTTCCCTGATTATTTTAATTAGAATTAGTTCCGTACTTATTTATACTTACTTTATATTCATTACTAGCCTATGGCTTCGATCGCTTGCGTGAACCTTAAGATATGGCAATCAAAGTGAAATTCTGGGATTTTACATATTTATCTTATTTAATAATGACCAATACTAGTGGTTAAAGCCGCGAGTTCGTGGTGGATGCAAGCCGTTTCCAACCGAAGCAACTGGAGATCTGTTTGGGGGAGGTCTATTTCCATCTGTGGATGCGCGCTAATGATACGACGATGATGATGATGATGATTAATACCACATACTTGGTATTATGCAGACATCTACGGTAGACATTATCATAACATTGTTATAAGGCGGTCGTCACAAGTGGCCTATAATGTCTGGGTGGTCCTAACAAAACAGGTTCGGGTCCTCGGAAGAAGTTAAACTAAAGGCTGGTATAACCGTGCTTTTTTAAGGGTATTGATTTTATCTGCCCCAAGCTTTCGTTACCCATAAGGTTTCTGTTTCGGGATACGAGTCATCGTGACAACGGATTAAATACAGTCTTATTAAGAGCTGGTGACTCATCACCATTGGGATCTTTGTAATGGACGTAAAGACAACGGAAATGGGCCAGATTCCTATAAACATACGTGTATAATTAGCCCGTCAGTTAGGTTTTCCAAGTCTCGCAGCGAGCTATGGAGAGAGCAATGCATATTATCCGACAGAGAACGAAAGTCACCGTCGTTGCTCAAAGATAGTTCGCTGAAGTGGGGTCAGGCTGGCCACGGCTGTCGCAGGACCGATGAACGGTGGAGCAGTCGAGTCCTCGAATGGAGATCATGGACGGGAAAACGTAATGTAGGGCGTCCTGAGGCACGATAGACGGTCGACCTTAAGAGGGTCGCTGGCGGCGGATGGATGCGAGGGGCTGAAGAGTGAGTGTTGTGGCGCGCCATGGAAGATGCCAATGTCCAGTAGTGGACTGCTGTAGGCTGATGATGATGATGATAGGTTTTCCAAAAAATATCGGACACGTATTTCTTCTTCTGCAATTGAACAAAACATGATGAAAATACAGCCAGTCAAAGTTCCGCTCGACGTCATTCCTTAGTACCCACACTTTTTAAACTGAATGCGCTTCAACTTTGTATCTTTTATGTTTGATTCATAATCATCATCATCCCAGCCTGTATACGTCCCACTGCTGGGCACAGGCCTCCTCTCAAAATGAGAGTTATTGGGCCGTAGTTCCCACGCGGGCCCAGTGCGCATTAGAAACTTCACACACACCATTGAATTGCTTCGCAGATTTAGAAGAAAAGAAAGAAGAAAGAAAGAGAGAATTTGTGGATGTAATTTCGCACATGAATTTCGAAAAACTCAGAGGTGTGAGCCGGGGTTTGAACCCACGATCCTCTGTTTGAGAAGCGATAGGTCAACGGCTTCCACTTGACTTCAACTTTGTTTGATTGACTAAATAGATTTTTTTTTTTAACCCAGGTGCCCAGTCACACGTACGGAATATTAGTATACCTACTTAGTTGGTTATGGGTAACTATTTATCTCAGACTTTAAGCCTTCCATTCACATTTTTTTTTAATTAATATAGATGGAGCAGTGGTGGCCTAGTCGTTTGAGCTGTGGCGTCTTAGGAAGAGAGTCATGGGTTCAAGCTTGGGATAGTATCTCTGAGTATTTCCTAGTTCCTTTGCATAATTACATTTGTAATTTATCATGAGATTTGTAGTGAAGGTAAATATCGAGAAGAAACTTGAAGTAATGCAATCGTGGTAGAGCCTTACTATAACCACTTCCTGGCTGCAGTACGAATGGGCCGGCTCAATCGCGTTAATACCACACTCCCACAGAATACCGGCGTGCAATAGTACTTTTGCTACTGTGTTTCGTACGGTGAGTGGGAGATCCGGAATCCCAACTCCCCTCCCCCTTTACCCCTTCTCTCTCCCCCATTAGCCCCCATTAGGTGTCCATGGGCGGCGGTGATCACTTACCATCAGGTAAGAGGCTTGTAGAAGAGCATGCCGAAAGGACAGTAAGTAGTTCATTGACATGGACCTCTACAAAATAACGCTTGAATCAATCATATAAAAGTTTTGTTTGCAATAAACATACTTATTTAACCATACAAGTCAACGGCCTGGCATTAGTCCAATGGATAATCGCAGTAAATCTGTGCCAGCGCGGCTTATCCCCGTTGTACGACTTCGATGATTACGGTGGCATGCCGTAAACAGGGATGCATTACTGACCAATAAATCTAACTTTCAGAGCCTTTCAAAACTCTTAAGTTCCTCCCTGTTAATATGTGACAATATTCCGTCTCTGTTTAATCGCCTAAAATAAACAAAGGTGGCAAGTTAATAAATAAAATCTCACGAGACACTTGACAGTAATGACCTAGTACCGAAGTAAGCTTGTGTTATGGGAACTAGGCAACGGATAAACATACTTAAATAGAAAGATACGTAATTAAATTCTAATCATCATCATCAACTTATATGATACGCCCCACTACTGGGCACAAGCCTCCTCCCAGAATGAGAGGATATAATTAAATACATATTAAACACCTAAGACTCAAAAAAAAAATTGTATTTTTCATACAAATATTTTTTCGGTTCGGAGATTGAACCCGGGATCTCAAGCTTACCTACTCGTAATAGTCAAGTTTCTTAACTACCGAGCTATCCTTGGGTTAATATTAAGATATCAGATACTTATTAGGGGTTGGTTTACAAGGGTTGAATCTGGAAAAAGATTGACAGATGACAGCTAAATAAATTGAACACAACACCCAATTTTTTTTTTTTTATTCGACTGGATGGCAAACGAGCAAGTAGGTCTCCTGATGGTAAGAGATCACCACCGCCAATAAACATCTGCAACACCAGGGGTATTGCAGATGCGTTGCCAACCTAGAGGCCTAAGATGGGATACCTCAAGTGCCAGTAATTTCACCGGCTGTCTTACAAATACACTAGGATTAATTTTTATCTTAGAAAAACTCGCTGTACGCATGAAAGCTTTTATAAAGGCTGACCAGGAATATAAAAAAAACTGACGCGAGGGCAGCACTTACCTACCAGTCATATTGACAACGGTGTCGGTGATGTTATTTAAAGGAATATTTTCTAATCCTTCAGAATTTTTCTTTTGTATGTGAATTATTTTCCTTCCAAGGCTATGGATGATCTTCAGCATTTTAACGCACAAAAACACAAAATAACACGTTAAAATAAGACTCGCAAACAACGTTAAGCTTTGACAGCAATAGACAGATGACATTTGAATTTATTGTTACCAGTGCAATAAATTTGTTCTATTGGTTTTCCGCAATATGGCGAGGTTTTTTATAATTTTGGTCAGCCTTTATTTGTAATCAGCACAAGAAACAAATAAAAGATCTTTATAATTTTTTGTTTTTTCCCGAATAAATAAATAAATAAAATTTATGCCAAATCGCGATCTACATCTACTAGACTGCTTTAATTATTAAAATAATTAAACAATACGAAGCTTTTGTAGCCAAAATAGTTTAACAGACACTTTACTTCAAATTAAATCACCCTGTTCTATAAATCATAACTTTTTGAAAATATTTTCATTCTTAAGTAATATCAAAGTTCGCACCTTTCGCGTTGGTCTTACCACTGGGACTGCTGATAACTTGTTCACGGTGTCGACCCTTCGTGTCATGAGAATAAAAAGGTTCCAACTGCATTCAAGATCTAGAAGGAGTATCAACTCTACGATAGCAGATTTACGACTTAAATCTCTACTCTAGGAAAATTTTAGATAGAATATTTTCGTTCTCAAGTCCCGCCTTACAGACGTCGCCATCGAATCAAGATGAATTGTAGTTGCCTAGAAAATACAACATGACTTTATTCTGGTTTTATAAATAAAATATTATTATGGTGGTTAATACCACATAACTAAGCATAAGCAGAATAAAAATGTTTTCGTGGTATTTTTTTCAGTTTCGATCTCCTAATTTTGGCATCTCCTGTAATAGCATTCTATAATAAAGCGCACTCGTTTTTTAGGATTTTGTAGTTCACAAGGAACCCTTATGGTTTTGCAATGATCATCCGTTTTAGCTTAGAGGCTAAACCGCGGACGGAAGAAAACTATATTTTTTTATTAGTAGGATGGAAAAAACGAACGCCACAAGGACGGCGACTACCTTATATTAGAAATAGAATTTACGCAAAGGGGAATTTAAAAAATATATCAATTAAGTTTGACTTACCGATTTTTTTATTTATGTTTACGGTATCTAATCTATTTTTCAACCGACGAAAAAAAAACGGAGGAGGGTCTCAAGTCGACGCGTATATATATTTTTTTTATGTGTGACCACGCATAATCTTTTACAGAGATAGTTCGATTTTGATAATTCTAGTTTTATTGGATAAACTAAACTTACCCCAAAATTGGTCCCATGTAAATTTGGACTAAAAATTCCAACCCTAAGGGTGGGAAAAAAATGTAAAATAAAAAAGGTCGAAAAAAACTGAAAAGGAAAAAATAATAAACCTTCTTTATTCAACCTTAATCTAGGTAGGTTCGTACCAGTTTGAAGTCGGTGCCTCAGCACTAGCCCGCAGGAGTGGACCTATATATTTAGTCTTCTACCTGATGGGCTTCTATCACTCTTTCTAGCTCGTGCTGAGGCACCGACTTCAAACTAGTACCTACATTAAGGTTAAATAAAAAGGTTTATTATTTTTTGCTTTTCTGTTTTTTACGGTGGTTTAATTTATTTTATGAATTTTAGTTAAGGTATTATTAATAAGATTGCTAGATTTGATGACGCTTAAAGCCCGGTTCAGATCTGCAAGAAAATTTGTGCATGTTGCATTTACATTGTGCGACCGTAAATGATCGAGAGTTTATAGTGGACAATCTAGCGCCGCAATGTAATGCAACTTGCACGATTTTCTTAAAGGTCTATACTGTGCTTATGTAACATACCTGCAGACATTGCCGGTTAAATAAAAGCTTGTAAAAACATTCTAAAATCTGTTCCAAATACAGCATGCAGCTTTGTTTGTCTTCCAATTGTTTCGCGCGGGGGCGGCGGATACTCTTTTTTTGGTCGTTTGTCTTCGGGCTGAGCCGCGCGTTCATCCGCTAAGCTTGCACAGCTCAATTTCGAGTGTAAGGCGATATTTTGTTTAAGTTTAACAATGGAGCTAGGCGTTTACGCAAAGGCGAACGATGGAATGATTGCGTTTGTGGAAGCGTACCTTATCACGTGTCGTGTAATAACCTTTAGTCATTTAATTTCTTTGTTTTAATGTAATTTTGTTGTGTAGTTAATTTCCCCTTTGATATATTTGTTATATAGTATTTTTGTTTTAATTTTTTTTACAGGCATTAACCTTGAATAGGCAAATAAAAAAATACTTATTTTTTATTCACAATTAACTAGTTTACAAAATTATGTTATAAAAAAGTATGCGTATGACGACCGGATGGCCAAGTGGTTAGAGAACCTGACTACAAAGCAAAGCTTGAATGTCCCGGGTTCGATTCCCGGCCGGGGCAGATATTTGTATCAATAATACGAATGTTTGTTTTTTGGGTCTTGGAGGTTTAATATTTTACGTATTTAAAAATGTATTTATCTATATAAGTATGTTTATCCGTTGCCTAGTATCCATAATACAAGCTTTACTTAGTTTGGAACTAGGTCAATTGGTGTCAAGTGACCCATGATATTTATTTATTTATTTTTATTTATTTACGGCCTCCCTCACACTGGGGTCTTTTGAGCGTTATCATAATTCTTGCTTGTTGCATTAATAAACGTGGGATTGCAATAAAACTATACTTACTCATGAACTAAGCTTTAAAACATATGCTTTGAAAACCATAGCCATTAAACGAACTCATTAAAATTCCATCTGAACCCTCACGTAAACTATATTTCGCCAAACACCTTTTTAATATAAACTAAAATTACTTTCAAAAATATTAACCCTTCTGAGGGTAGCGTGAAAACATAGTAAGAGTGGGCCGCGAAATTGAATTTTCGCGTATATAGAGTGAGCTTAACCCGGCAAAGCCTAAAATAACACGTTGTTGCTTCGTTGTTGCTTTGCTATGAGATACCTGAACGTTATTATAATTAAAACTTGGTACAGGAGTAACGGCTTCTTTAGCTCCTTTTCCTGATATTATAAACTAGCCTGTTACCCGCGACTCCGTCCGCGTGGAGTTCGTTTATCACTATCCCGCGGGAATTATGCAATTTTCTGGGATAAAAACTATCCTTTGTCTTTCCCCGGGACTCAAAATATTTATATACCGAATTTAAACTAAATCGGTTCAGCGGTTTAGACGTGATCAGATAACATACAAATAGACTACAAACTTTCGCATTTATAATATTAATTGGATACTAGACTTTACACGCGGTTTTACACGTGTAAATCTAATGATCTGGCAGTTGAATTGAAATTCCGGGATTTGAATTCCCGTGTGAATCCCAAAAATTAAATCGGGGATTTCATCAACGTTGCACAAATTAACTGAGCCAAATTTCAATCCTCTAAACTGAATGGCTAATATTTTAAGATTTTATCCAGATCACGTGTGAATATCGGGATAAAAAAGGCCTATAAGTAATTTCAGATGACCAGATATCTTTTTACAAAATATTATCAAAATCTGTCGACCCATTTCAACATCAAAGAGTAACAAACATACACACAAACTCACAAACTTTCGCGTTTCTATTAGAAGGATTAAATAAATTGTACTAAGACGTATAAACGCGGCTATAAAAAAAATATAGCGTGTGTTAATCGCAAATACTGACTTTATGCTATCTTTATTTATTTAATAACTGCGGGTTTAGCAGTTAAATTGCAATTCCGGGGTTTCACAAAAAAATCCTTATGAATAGGTAGGCAATTAAATAGTAGATTTAGGGCCTGTTTCACCACTTGTCGACTAACTTTAAGTGTCAGATAAAAGTAATGCCGTCTTTGTTTATTCGGACAAAACAAATAGACACGGCATCACTGTATCCGTCACTTAAAGTTAGTCGACAAGTGGTGAAACAGGCCCTTAACGTTACACAAAAATACCTGTGCCAAGTTTCAAGTATCTAATCCTAACAGTTGAAATATTTGGGATTTTATCCTGTATGCTTAGTATATTTTCCCGTTCACAAAATACGTCTCGATCGCGTTCGCGTTAAAATCGCAATTTGTATGGAAACACGGACAGCGCTTCTAGCGGAAAGTTTGCGCAATAACTTTTGTGAGTGTAGGTTTGCTACGTAAACTATTTCGTCCGCGTATCGTAACGAAAACGGTGCCTTTTGTGTAAGTTTTCGGTTACAAAATACGTCTCGATTGCGTTCGCGTAAAAATCTCAATTTATATGGAAACACGAACAGCGCCTCTAGCGGAACGTTTGCGATGTTCGTGTTTCTATACAAATTGAGATTTTAACGCGAACGCGATCGAGACGTATTTTATAACCGAAAACTTACACTAAGGGCACGGGTGACGACGCCGCACCGTGGACATGTGGCGGCTACGTATCAACGATCGAACGCTCGATTTACGTCTTCGAATAGTAAACGAATGTTTTGTGAAAACGCCACACTAGAGGCACTGATCCTGTAGGAACATCAAGATGAAAAGTAGCCTATGTGTCATTCCAAACGTCCAGCTATCTGTTTATAAAAAAAATCTTATAAATACGTCCAACTGGTTTAGAATGAAGGATAAAGTAACACTATACTGAACTGTAGTTAATGGTCGTCACAATTTACTACTTGTAGAGCTATAATACGGTATTTGACAACTCCTGATTTTGCCATGTCTTAATAATATTATGAAAATATAGATGATTAATGTTTATTTGGGCAAAAAACGGTACAATATAGAAAAAAACTTAAGAAAATAAGACTTAAACGAAACATAGACCAGCAAATATGCCACTACACACTACTAGACTACACTACTAGATATACAGATAGTGTTTAGCGAAGAGAAAATTTAAATCGGTTGAAAATTGGGATTTATAGTGATTTTTTGAAAAATCCATATACCTGTCTCTTTCTCAAACGCTTTTCTCTATGCAGCAAGTATGGCGGTACTGGCGTGTGACGTCACAATGCCAGTATGTCTTTCACTATCTAATCTTGAATTTCAAACCTTTATAAGTTTGTTATTTGTAAAGGTAGCTTAAAAAATGTTTTTCTATTCGATAACAGGCATTGTGTAGTTTTAATTTATAAAACATACATAAAATAGTCAAATACCGTATTTTCTATTATTCTCACTCGTAAATTTAATTTGATCTTTACCTAGCTTTGAATCAATAACTAGATATTTACCGCATTTACATAAATGGTAGTTGTTCCACATGATTTAATATTTTGCTTCGTAGTCTCAAAACTTGCTTTTAAGTATTCAGTGGTTGACTTGTATTCAGAATTTCGTAGATGCGCTACGAGCTACGAGCTGGCCGTACGGTCGCTCCGTTCGTAGAGGCACGAGCACGCTACGAAATGTTTGCTACGACATTTTATGAAGCGCTATGAATGCCAAGCTTGCATTGCACAATTTTGACTAAAACAGGCAAGTGTAATCAGGCAAGTAATAGTACATTGTGTCTTAAGGGCGGTAAATAAGGAATTACGAACGAGAGTCTATTAGAAGCCCGAAGTCGAAGACTGAGGGCTTTAATGAGTCGATGTTCGTAATTCTAGTACCGCCCGTGCGACATACAATGTTTTTCATCACATTTGCGAGTATTTTTTTTATTTCTAAAAGAAAAAATATAATTGTTCCAAATATTGGCGATACCTTGGGCTGCGCTCTTGGCAGCGCTGCATGCCCTCCCCCTTCCGCAGCATGTGCCTGAGCCGCGTGTGCATGTGGTCCTGCAGCAGCAGCGCGCGCATCAGTATCAGTACGGGCATTTACTCATTTACCGACCTTGGGCTTCATGACAAGAAAATGTGTACGCGCAATGACTTATTTACCGACCTTGGGCTTCATGACAAGCACATTAAGGTCGAGGGTTTTATTTGGGGGGTTGCAAGCAAGGTAGCCTGTATGTTACGACACTGTTTACGAGCAAGTGTGATGAAAAATTTATATTTATGTAAAAAAGTAATAGGCTGTCTGACAGAAAACGTACAACTCGAATTAATGGCAAAATGGTTGGTTTAGCTCGTGATGGTGATGATGATGATGATGGCAAGAGACCAGACGGAATGACGCTTGTTCCTTGGCAAATGGGACGGCCGCTTGTTTGGGACGCCACATGTGTGGACACTTTGGCGCCGTCTCATCTTGCTAAGACATCATTGAAGGCTGGTGCGACAGCTGCAACGGCCGAAACAGCAAAATGCCGAAAATATGAGAATCTGGCAAACAATTTCATATTTGCGACGTTTGCTGTTGAAACGCTTGGTCCGTGGGGTCCCGAAGCAAAAAAACTATTTAAATTTTTTAAAAAGAAGCTTGCCCGTTCCACTGGTGACCATAGGGCTGGCTCTTTCCTCGGTCAACGTATTGGCATTGCCATACAACGAGGAAACGCAGCCAGCCTTATGGGCACCCTGCCCAATAGCAACGACTTGGGTGATATTTGTAAATATAGATTTTTAGGATTAGAGTAAGTTAGTTTTAGTTCTTTTTTAATTTATTTCTGTTAATTATTGTATATAGTATTTGTTTGTTTATAAATAAATTTATTATTCATGGCTAAAGACTAGAAATTTCGCGTATTCCCTGCCCTGTGAGGATTATGGAGGATCAGGATTTTTTTTCTGAAATTATTATGGGATAGAGAGCTAGTTATTATTTTGTTTCTAAGGGAGCAATTTCACAGGATATGGCTATTAAGTTAGTAAAATTTCCTATACAAATGACAGAAAAGAAAAATAAAAAAAATAGTACGCCACTATTATAGGCGTGGTGTGGGTTTATCGGGAGCTCCATGGTGCAGTCACAGGTGCAGTTGACGCGAATGACCAAGAGATGCCAACTTAAATCCCATCCTACCCACCCATTTTTTCAATCTTAAATTTCCTTCAGCAAACGTACCACTCGTCGTTGATACTGCATCACCGCGTAACTAGCTTTTTCCATAAGATATAATTTTCACTGTATTACTCGTAACAGTACTAACATTATACTGTTCTAACAGTGAAAATCATACCTTAGGGAAAAAGCTAGTTACCCGATACTGACGTACTGGAAAAATAATAAACCCAAAAAAAATTAACACAAAACATTTAAACATTTGTGAGCTACGTAATTCGGTTAATTATGAGTGCCTAAAGCCAGTTATCTTCTGTCAAGATGTATGCAAACATGACGTTGATATCAATCCACTCAGACGCGGGTCACGCCGGGTGCCAAATAAAGTTACAAGCAGACAAACTTATCGGTGCAGCTCTGAGGAGCGGTAGCGTCCCTCAATTTACCCTAAATTAGTATGAGAAAGCGTAATTTCAATGCTTAGCCACCTGCATAACTATGTTGGTGGGAGTCAAACGTGTCGACGTCAATCCGGTGAATTATGGAAAGTGACCGCCATTGTGATAATGGGATTAGAGTTGTAATAGATGGACCCGCTTCATGAACAGGATGCTTAAGTGATAACCGTTTGGAACCAACCCGAGCCAACACGACTTTTAGGGATAAGTTCGCCTTTGTACTCTTTTGTTTTGTTGTTTTCTTTTTGTATTATTTTTGTGTTTTATGTACAATAAAGTATTTACATACATACATACATACGAGTGTTTACACTTAATGCTGGGTAATTTTCAAAAACTTTGCTCAGATGGTTACTTGGCAAATGTTACCATTCCTTTGCTGAATTTTGAAATTATGAAAGTAATTTATTGTTCCAATTATTTATATCCACTTGATGACTTGTCTCTATCCCCCTCCCCTTTAGGCCGGCAACGCATCCGCAGTCCTAATTATGCTGTAGGTATCCATGGGTGACGGTGATCGCTTACTATCAGGTGATCCGCACGCTCGTTTGTCAGGCGTAGCAGGGAAGCATGGTGTAGGGTTGTGTTGCTCTGAGGATGAACTCTGGTTGAGTTCGAAACGCGTCAGTGTATTGTGGTGGTGGTGATAGATGGGTTGGGATGTTAGAGATGTTTATGATTGTTAGAAATGTGGTGGTGATAGATGGGTTTGTGTGATTTGTGTGTGTTCTTACAGTGTGGAGGTGGAGGAACTGCATGAACACGCATATCTTGCTATCATAAGGTCGCGGGTGAGCGAAGAAATTCTTTTAGTTCACTAATGGCTAAATAATAATTTAAAATGCGAAAATGTGTGTGTTTGTATGTTTGTCCGTCTTACACGAGCGACGGATCGACGTGACTTTTGTCATAGACTAGTTTATGGGCCCGAGAGTGACATAGGCTACTTTTTATCCCGGAAAAATGCACAGTTCCCGAGGGAAGAGCGCGATAACCAAATTCCACGCGGGCGAAGCCGCAGGCAAAAGCTAGTTTTTTCATATTTTGTCACATATACCTCTATGCCAGAACCGGCAGAATAGTGTAAAGTTTATTGATACTAGCTGATGCCCGTGACTTCGTCTGCGTACATTTTCGAAACGACGATTTTTGAAATCACAAAGCGGAGGGGGGAATTTCATTTAAAAGTAATATTATTAGAGATGATGATGATGTGATTTTAAAAATCGACCTCTGCCCAAAAATCGTAAGTGCTGTGAAAACGTCGCATAGATATTAAAAAAAAAAACAATATTCTTGATTGTTCCCTTAAAGTTAACGGGAAACAAAAGCAACACGATGTATTAGGTTTACTCCAAGAAAGCGATGACACTGCGCTACTAAACGCAACAGACAAAGTCCTACCTGGTTATCTAATTGCATTCAACTGCAAGAGCAGTTGAGACCTGCACTAATGCACTTTAGTTCAGGACATGACGAATGTATGTTAAATGCTAAGGACTCGCCTAATGAGCGAGCTCTGCCCGACATTACGGGGAGATGAATGCATATGTCGGCGGCCGATCGTAAAATTCGCCAGATCACGAAATTCCTAGGCATATCGTGAAATGCCGCCATTTCATGAATTGGCTAAGGGACATCCGCCATATCGTTCAAAACTCACCGTTTAACGATTTGCCTAGTGACGTTTAGGCAGATCATGAAATTCCTAGGCATATCATGAAGCGCCGCCATTTCATGATTTGGCCAGTTTAGGCAGATCATGAAATTCCTAGGCATATCATGAAACGCCGCCATATCGGTTCTGGCACTTCGCCGGCCGCTGCCGCGGCACGCTCGCTTCGCTCGCTCGGCTCGTGCGTCGTGATCACAATTAATACTAACCACTCCTCGCTTCGCTCGTCGTACCTAAATTTTTCTATATAAATAAATAACAACTAGTGAAAGTATTCATCAACAAAATACTAACCTCTAAAATACGGGCAGACGTGCATGATTCACATAAAAAGAACGGAGCTGATGTTCAAAAGCTTCTTTTACACTTCTATTTTGAATTCAATCACTATTTTCGGTTTAAAGATCATTTTGTTGCGACGCCGACATTTTTCACGCGCTAAACAAACACGGCCGGTCAGCTGGTCCCGGCCGCCATTGCATACGCAGCGCCACCAGTGGCCAAAAAATAAACTATTTTACGATGTGCCCGGTATAGAGCTAGGAATATCGACGAATGCGTTGCTCTAATCGATCTGCCGTATTATTTCTCAGGCACATCGTGATATGCCTGGCCAACGTTTAGGCATATCATGAAATGGCGGCGTTTCACGATATGCCTAGGAATTTCGTGATCTGGCGGATTTTACGATCGGCCGCCGACACATACATCAACACGGTATTACACGAAGCTCTAATGGTAGTTGAAAGTATAATTATAGATATTATGATGTAAATGCCTCGATAGCTTTTATTTAACTTGCCCTGTTCGTTTGTATATATTTGGGTCAAATCTTGCAAGTTAAATTTGACCCACTTCCAGTAGTCCGATCGATTTGAAATATGGTAAACTTATGTAAATCTGGTGACAATACAATAATCTGATAGTGAAATCCTGGTAGTCCGGCCAGGATCGTCTCCATAGGACGGAACTCTTCAACGGTTAATGGGATCGACTTGAAATTTGGTATTCAAATGTAGTTTAGGTGACAATACAAGTACAGTCAACAAAAAGTACAGTCAGCAAAAAAAAGCTTGTATAAAAATTGTTTTTTTTTTTTTACCAAAAACATATATTTGATGAGAAATACGTCTAATTTGAAGAAGTTGAGTAGGTAATTTAAAAGTAACAGCATAAAAAATTATAAATAAATATATATCATGGGACAATTGACAGTATTGACACCGATTGACGTAGTCCCAAAAAAACTAAGCAAAGCTAGTACTAAAAAAAAAGAAATATATTCACACTAGTGTCTCCCCGCGGTTTCGCACGCGTAATCCATAGTTCTGCCAGTTGAAGTTCAATTCCGGGATTCTTTTAAAATATCATGGGAATTTCCAAAATTAGATCGTGTTTCTCATTGGCTTTAAATTAAAAACAGCCGTGAAATTTTTTATGAAACTACGCCCAGCGGTCGTGAGTTCGATACTTAATCCCTACTTAAATGGTTCCAACGGAAGACCAGCGTCAACCGCAAGGTTTTGACATCATTCTGAGTTGGGACCATTTGGTAACAATATTTTTCTCGATGTCCGTTTTTCTTTTTCGCGAATTGTTTTTTTCCTTATTTGAATGAATGAATGAATGAATAAAATTTATTTCAAAACAACAACAACAAAAAACAGTTTACATAATTCTTAAATCTAAAAGTGTATTGTGGCAGTTTTCTAAAAAAGGAGTCCACTCAGCGTGAGTCGAGGCAGGGTATTTCTATCCTAGTTTCGAAAAACTGAGAGATGCAAGCCCGGGCGAAGCTGCTTGAGAGACCATAGATGGGTCATTCACTAGGCCACCACGGCTTTATTTCGTAACTGTAGATAGCAACCAACTTTCCCTTGTCACTACGAGTATATCTTTAACGTCACAGCTTAGTATAGTAGTTCAAACAAAGCGAAATGCTACTTCATTCAACAGGGCTTATGATAAACTCAAATGAAAACTGAAGAACAAATACCACATGCTCTTGTCACAGACACCGGCACCCGGCACCGCAACGCTGGTAGCCACTATGAAATAGCACCAAAGAACGTTAAATTAATATCCCTCCAGATAATTAAATCTAGACATTATGCCCGCAAGCACAGGGATTTTAATCCAGCAAAATTTTCAGTCCAGCTGAATGTATGCTAAATCAAAGCAAATGAAACATTTTTTACAAACTTTTATTTAGTTTCACCTGTCCCGTTGTCTGTCTGTCTGTAATCAAATCTTGCAAGTTAAATTTGACCAACTTCTAGTAGTCAGATTGACTTGAAATTTTGAATAATTACGTAAATAGCGTGACCATACAATAATCTAGTAGTGACATCCTGGTAGTCCAACCAGGATCGTCTCCGCAGGACGGAACTCTTCAACGGTTAATAGCATTGACTTGAAATTTGGTATGCAAATGTAGTTTGGGTGACAATGCAAGTACAGTCAACAAAAAGTACAGTCAGCAAAAAAGCTTGTATTAAAATGTAGTTTTTATGGTTAGGTTATTTCATGAGAACTATAGAAACTTGAAATACAAAGTAACTACCTATCAAAGTTAAAATTACACTTCTGTAATGTTCGTGCCAATAAGTAACTAGCCTGCTGGCTTGTTAATTAAAGCATGAAGGCAGTGAATTAAACAGCGAGATATCGACAGACCGGATTCTAAACTTCCAATGTCGGTTAGGACTACGTCCGAACTAGGTAACTAAATCTCGCGCAGCGAAACGGCAACTTGAAATTGAGTGGCTTTTTCGCGTAGAAAAAATCATAATATTTAGTCACCATCACCTGGAAGACGTCCACTGTTGAATATCCCTATATTCAACAGTGGACGTCTTCCAGGTGATGGTGACTAAATACTATGGTTTTTTCTTTTTTTTTCCCCTTAGAACGCCACAATGAACGTCAACTCGCCATAATGCCATAGTAAAATAAGACAAGCATGCACACTCCGACCCTTTGGGAGACTTAACTGCCTACTCCGGCGCGGACGCTTAGGGTTGTCGATGTCTATTTTAGATTAATTAATTACCTACCGGCAAATAATTTTAGTATGAAAGTTAACTTAAAATTGTCTAATATCTGTGTCTAGAGAAACAAGATTCTTTGCCAATCTATTATTATTATACTAAATTTAAAAATATTATTTATAAATTAGCCGAAGTGGTGATGGCGACTGTGTACATAGGTACTACTCATGTTTCCTACACATAATACTATAACTATATTGTTTATAGGTAGGTAGGTAGGTATCTATCTTTTTTATGTGTCCTTGCACGAAACTATCACACTACACTTATATACTACTAATTTACAACTATACCTACTTAATACAAAAAATACGTAAGCACGAGTACGTGAAAGTAAAAGGTGATCATCTCGCGAAGCGAGCGCAACACGAGCGAGCTAAAATCGAAACGTACGGCGCCGACGGCAGCGCAGCCTTGACTAAAGAAAACTTAATCCTCCTTAAATTATCAGTGTGTGCGTGCGGCGGGTGCGTGCGTACCGGCGCCAACCGGCACGCACACATTTAAGCCTACTTTTGTTCGTAGTGAACCTACTTGTTCTATTTTACTATGATAATGCTTCCACAGGTTGCTCGCAACTCTCGCAATGTCTTGGACTGACGATTGATACGATATTGTATTCAACAGCAAGGCCATAAAATTTAAAAACCGTGCCTAGTGATTTGACCTGTGGCTTCTCAAGTAGAGTCGTGTGCAAACGCGGCTAGCACTTTTAAGCTTTTTGATAAAGAAACCTAAACCTGTACCTGTACGCCTGCGGAGCTCCTCAATAATGTGTTGTGTATGTGTGTGTAATTAATTCCCAATCTGCATTGGACCTGCGTGGTAACTTAAAGGCGTGCATTGAGTAAATAGGCAGCAGAGTAGGCAGCGCTAGTGCTGATAGCGCGCTGCTTCAGCTCAAACTACAAACCTGAAATTGACCCAATGCACGCCAATGGTGGTAACTACAGCCCAAGCTCTCTCAATCTGAGGGAAGACCTATGTCCAGGATTCTACACGTCCTACTGTTAGCATTAGAGTGCGGAGATGATCACGAAGCGAACGTCAAGTACTGAATCCAACTGGATTACTGAAGCGAGCATTGCAATCCCTACGCATGCACTATGCATGCGGAAAAACCTTTCACAACCCGCCTTTGAGTATCACGGCAATCGCTCGCACACATTTCAACCCTGCGCCGTGCCGTGGTAATGTACGAGGTATGTAATTAATGGAGGTAAACATGCCTCAACAAGTTTCTAATACATTTTCGGAGGCGAGAACAATGTTTTTGTTTGAAACAACAGATTGAGTCTCCGAAATCCTTGCTCCTTGTTATTTTCACGGGAGAGTAACCGGGTGGATTCCATTAATGTCTGCTAACGACCGGACGCACTTCGGATTGGGGTTTAAAAGGGTTGAGTGGTTTTGTACAATCGTTCTGATAAAAAGGGATGGGTGTTAAGGCTTTTAGCGATTTAAAAGATGCCCCGCGTCAGTGGATTAATTTCGGCATCAATGGACCAATAAGGTCCGCCGGTATTTTATGTGACGTAGAATGTGCCTACACGTGGACAAATCGCTTATATTGAGTTCTTTTGTAGTTTGTATCCCGATCTTTGCTTCCCCGATCGTTTGGGGTTGATTTTAATTCCGGTTGTGGTTTGAGGTTAAACGAATAAAGTTGAAATGTCAATATGATCAGGCTATTGTTTTGGTATTGTAATGTGTCTAATCGTCTTAAAATGTATCCTGATCGGCCATTTACTAGACCCGAATTTTAGGACACATTTTCGTCAACCATCAGGTGTAATTACGGTAATATACAAGCCTATTTTGCATTTAAAATGTAAATTCTTTCCTCAAGAAAATGTTTAATGTTTATTTGGGCAAAAAACGGTATAATATAGAAAAAAAACTTAACAAAATAAGACTTAAACGAAACATAGACCAGCAAATATGCCACTATTAAATTATACAGTAGAGTAACACGTACAAAGAATATAAATGACCCATTGAACAATAATTTAGTTGAAAAAAACGAAACTAATGTTTTAAATATTGAATTCACTCGCCATTCCGTTCGTCCATTCCGATAATCTCGTGACTCATACATTGTAACATCATCACAAATATGAAAGATTTTCATGTTAATATGTACGCCGCGCTTCGTACTGGATTCGAGCCCGCAACTCCTGGCTATGCAATACACACCCAAAGTCTAGATCGCTTTCATATGTCAGCGGCCAATCGTAAAACCCGCCAGATCACGAAATTCCTAGGCATATCTTGAAATGGCGCCATTTCCATCGATGCCATGAAATTTAGGTATGACGAGCGAAGCGAGGGGTGGTTAGTAGGAATTGTGATCACAATGAGCGAGGGAAGCGAGCGTGCCGCGGCAGCAGTCGGCGAAGTGCCAGAACCGATGTGTTGGTGTTTCATGATATGCCTAGGAATTTCATGATCTGCCTAAACGTCACTAGGCAAATCGTTAAACGGTGAGTTTTGAATGATATGGCGAATGTAACTTAGCCAATTCATGAAATGGCGCCATTTCACAATATGCCTAGGAATTTCGTGATCTGGCGGATTTTACGATCAGCCGACATGGTATACGGATTTTATTAAAACCCCTTTATTACTTTCTTCATCTGAAACTAAATAAAAATGTAAATAAAGGCCAAAGTCGGGTTCTCATACTAAATCGAACCTTACTTCTAACTGGTACGTGATTAAGTTTTTAACCCCCGAAGCAAAAGAGGGGTGTTATAAGTTTGACCGCTATGTGTGTCTGAGTGTGTGTCTGTCTGTCTGCCTGTGGCACCGTAGCTCTTAAACGGGTGGACCGATTTGAATGCGGTTTTTTTAAATTGAAAGCAGGTATTCTAGCGATGGTTCTTAGACATGTTTTATCAAAATCGGTTCAGCCGTTTTTGTCTTGACTGTATTTACCGACAGTAAATTGAAAAATAAATTACCTATCTTCTTCAACTTGAATAGTAAGTACTTTAATAATTGTTGTATACAGGTTGTTAAAAAATCCTGTACTTACTAAACTTTAACCCATATTAGGACTACTGATTACTAATAAGATACTGAAATTCCTTTTTTTTATAATTTCAATGTTTTTCCACTTGTATCGTGTTCGTAATCAGAACCTAGCCTTCATGTGGGTTAAAGTATATACAGTTTTTTTTTACAAACCTGTATGTAAATATTAATCTAAAATTGCATTTGTGAGTGCAC
The DNA here is from genome assembly GCF_025370935.1 of Choristoneura fumiferana. Taxonomy (NCBI): domain Eukaryota; kingdom Metazoa; phylum Arthropoda; class Insecta; order Lepidoptera; family Tortricidae; genus Choristoneura; species Choristoneura fumiferana. The sequence goes on from NC_133473.1 coordinate 18,302,779, forward strand.
AAGCACTTTTACGATCTTTCTAAGCGCACAGCATTCAATCGTACAAACAATGACACGTGTATCGGTTTTCCTTTCTTGATACTTCGAATTTGTCTTAAACGAAATAAAGCCACCATCTTTTTATTTCAACTGAGTGTGGCATATTGTTCTATATAATTTTCTTTTACACTACAATGAAGTGGCGGAAATAAAAACACGATGTATTTTTTTTACCGTTAATTATAAACCCTGTACTATCATTCCGTTAGCCAATACAAAACATTTTTTTCCCAAAACAAAACGTATTTAAAAAATACAAATATGTACCTAGCAATTATCAGTTCAATGACAAAATTTCTTATTATGGCTTACAAACAACATTAAACTTCTGAATTCAGCTATAGTGTTTCACATAAGCTCGACGAGTGTCAATCGTGCGGGAGCATGCGCACTGTCACCTTTGAGGCGGGCTTGCGTGCTTTCCTCAGTAATTGGCCGCTCGCCGACCAGTCCCGACTTATCTCGACCGGCTCGAACTGGTTCCAGTCGAAATTCTCGCGCGAGTATCGCCTGTCAACGTATCGAGAATGATTACTTTTATCAGAACATACTGTATACATTTAATTTTTAAGCTAGTATAAACGAACTCTTGATGTTCCAACTAAGTGTGTGCTAAGTTTAGGATAAGTTTCAAAGTTTAACTTTTGAATGTACTTATGAAGTTTAATATGTACGTATTCAGTGTTTGGTAGTGAAGTGTGACATGGATTTTTGAACTGCAGGTGAGTTTATCTTGCAGTTAGGTTATTAATGGTAGCGCCGCGCCGTAAAACTTTTACGGCCTTTAAACAGTATAATTTCTTTAAAAGCTAACAAATGGTCGTCGCAAATGGATCCATTATCTTAGTGACGTGCCTATGTTTAAGCCGTCGTAAAAATGATATATTGACGGCTATTAATAGCTTTTTTAATTTAAACATTTTTATAGCTTCCGCTACGTTTCGATTCCATACGATCTGAAAGAAATGTTAGAATTTTTTATTTACTTAAAATTCATTTGAAAATGGAACACAGTTTGAATCGAATCAACAAACGAATCCGAACCGGATTAAAAGTCGGGCTCTTTTAAAAAAAAGTATATTCCGTATCTGCGTACCGTACCGTAGAGTGACCTGGTTTGCAAGAATATTTGTGCAATGTATTTCGTACGCAAAAGGGATTAGTTGGCACGAATGTTATAAATGAATGCTTGCGTGTGTTATAGAGCACTAATGACGTGCCGATATAATGATTTGTAGTTTTTTAATGGCCTTGTTCATTATTTTTTAGTATTCATGACAGCTTCAGAATTCGTTGCCATTTTTAGGTTTCCGTAGCTAAATGGCAAAAAACGGAACCCTCATGGATTCATCATGTTTGTCGGTCTGTCTGTCCGTACGTATGTCACAGCCACTTTGTAAGTAGTTCTTATAGTTTCGGAAAAAAGTGGCTGTGACATACGGACGGACAGACAGACAGACTGTTGAAACTTGGTAAGTAGATGTATTCTGTGAACCGCATTAAGATTTTCACACAAAAATAGAAAAAAACTTAGAACTGAAACTCAAAAATCCATCAAACCCATACGTGTCTATGGATAGGTCTTCAAAAATCATATTGAGGTTTCTAATATATTTTTTTTCTAAACTGAATAGTTTGCGCGAGAGACACTTCCAAAGTGGTAAAATGTGTGTCCCCCCCTGTAACTTCTAAAATAAGAGAATGATAAAACTAAAAAAAATATAATATGATGTACATTACCATGCAAATTTCCACCGAAAATTAGTTTGAACCAGATCTAGTAAGTAGTTTTTTTTGTATAGGTCATAAATCGTAAACCGCAATTTACCTTTCATTCAATCAACTCAAATAAAAAAAAAATGTGTACGGAACCCTCGGTGCGCGAGTCCGACTCGCACTTGCCCGGTTTTTTATGAAACGATACATTAAAAAACGTCTCCTATCCCATTGCCGACTATTTTGTCACTCAAATAGTTTTTTGTTAAAAAAAAAACAAATGAGTACAGCCTTTTTTCTGCCTGTACTTTTTGTTAATTGTACTGTATTGATAGATAGGCTGATAATGATGATGATGACTTTTATTATCATCCAACCAAATCCTAACCAGTCATGTGTTCAAATTTTTATTAAATCCGACCACTGCTGGGCTACTACGAAACTCGAAATTCGAAGTTCGTGTCGTGCGATCCCTCTTGCTCTCGTATTAAATATTGTAAGTGTGAAAGAGACTGCACGACACGAACTTCGAGTTTCGTGTTTCGTAGTAGCCCTACTGGATACGAATCAAGACGAACATGCGGGACATGAAGCAAAAAAAAAATACAATATGGAATTAAATATGATTTTCAGACAAGACAATTATTATCTAATTATTTTAATCGTTCACTGTTCACACTGTGTTCGAGAAATATACTACAGCAGGGTTTCGTGGTGTTGATTTAAGTGTCTAACTCTACTTGATTTTCGTTAAACGCTATGGGATTTTATTTCCCTTTTTGTACTCTCATCGACGAAAACTCAATAAGTTACATTTGAAAAGAATGATGAAACTTGTAAACCTTTTTTTTCTGAGTTTCTAACACCCCATAATGTGCCAAAATTACTTTTTATAACCAAGCATAGCGGTGCCGGTTGAAATTTTGAGTTCAATTACTTCACAAAAACTTTCTTTGAATAAGGACTTTTATTATACAAAGTCGCATACCACTGAGCACCAAAAAGAACCTGAAATCAGAAATCAGAAATGTTTCCTGTCTTTAGGTCTTTTGCTTTTCTAAATTTTCATAATTAAGAATCGAGGCATAATGTTCTAGTCATAGCATTTTTACTGCATGGCATTTTCGCCATTATTCTTTATATAAATTTCAATGTGTTTTCAGTCTGACGATCCCTTGAGGAGAACCAGTCTAATTTTAATTGGTTCCATTCACATGACATGCTTAGAATTTTATTTTTCATAATTATGACTAATCTTATTACCTTTGACGATTTCAATACAAATTCTTATAACTGACATTTATGTCAATTATAATGTAATGATGTATTGAATGAATAAATAAACTAAACTAAACTAAACTGTCACATAACATTGCACTCCAAAAATCTAGGTAGCAGGCGTAACCGTAATAAGTGAAACGCATTATTAGGACATTGTTGGTTTCATCTATTTTCAAATACTTATTTGTATCTTTTATGCATACGTACATACATAATAATCTTCCCCAATCAAGTTCTCGAAAAACTAGGCTACGGTCGTCACAAGTCAACAGTTCAAAATACAGCACGGTTCTCACAGTAAGCATTACAATGAATGCCCTTGTCAAGCAATGCGATGTCACTGACTTTTTCTACGATAAGGTTCCACAGTGGGTCACGATTCAGTTGGTTATAGTCTGGCAAAAAAGAGTAGAAATTAAAAAGTGGCAACAATGTAGTGTCCTCCCTTTTTGGTTTGACAGGGTTTGAAAGGGATGACACTACAGTGTTGCCACTTTTTAATTTCTACTCTTTTTTGCCAGACTGTAGATAGTTTTTCACACGAAAATTTTTTGGACAAGCTAAATATCGATAGGTGGCGGTAGTGTCGTGGGGTCCGTTTAAAGTTATTATAGTCTTACTTGCGACTGGATTCATTTGATTATTGAATTATTTTATTAGGTCAATTGGTGTCAATTGTCCCATGCTACGAGTATTTATTTATTATTTTATTAATCAAACGCGAACGTGACGTATTATTAACGATAAATAATGAGCACAGGTATTTTCTCAGTATTGAGAGGGCTTGGGCTGTTGTTTCCACTCGGTCCATTGTGGATTTGTAACTTCACACTCAATTGAATTATATTGCAAGTTTCCTCGCGATGCTACTTCACCGTAAAAATGTATATTTTAAATATAATTTTGCTTATGAATTTCGAATACGATAGTTTCGAATACTACTGAGAATTTTGAGGAATCACAGAGAGGAAGAATTCTTCAAACGCAATAAACGTCCCGGTTTTCGTATAACTGAAATATATGTCCGATAAATAGGTAGGTAGGTATCTAATCTTGCACGGTGATGTTAATAACCTTGTGCTATTTTTCCTTAGTTACGTTTCAGCTCTACTTTTCCCTAAGCGCAAACAGCTTTCGGTGTTATAATAACGTTGCTACACACAGTTCATTAAATTTCATTCAAAATTTCGTTTTCACGCACATACACATACGATTTCAAACCAAGTCAGGTTCGCAAAAAAAAACTCCCCTGGTGTAAAACTGAAACTATTCATGGAATAACTTTCACAATTTAAACGAATAAAAACTTAAAGCTCCACCAAAACTACTCTCAGTCGAGTCATAATTACTCGAATTTACTCGACGTTGTAGAAGCGCAAAAGCTAGCACGGTGTAGTGTAAGTCCCTTAACATCGTCAAAGCTCCCGAGGCCCCGGTAATACTGCCGGGGCCTAACACAATAATAGTAGTTAAAGATTTTATGCAAATTCCTGACCTTTGCGCGAAGTTTCGTAAGTGGGGTGAGAGGAATATTTTGTAATTTATAAACGTCTCTTTCAACTAGAAGTTTCAGTGTTTATGAGCAAGATTTCTGGAAAAAGTTGGGGGCCTCAATTAGTATCTTTATTTTTGTGAAAGCAACGGGATTCCACTTTTTTCGAATAAACCAACGTTATTTATCGTCGTGAGTCCTAGCGTACTTTATAAAGAACAAATTGAAACTAGAAATAGAAATAGCCGCCGCATGTTCTTTGTAAAGCACAAATTGTAAATAGGGGGTTGGCATCATTAAAAAATAATTCGAAGACACGACTCCAGTAAAAAAACGCTTTATTTTAGCCCTAAAAACCAGATTAATTTTCGATTGACTGTAAAACTAGATTTTTTATTGCTTTAAAACAAATAAAATAGATAGTTGATTGAGTGTGCGAACAAAAGTGACGTCATAAATTAACTCATTTTTAGATTTTAAGACTATATAGGCTGCCTCATTTAGATCGGTCAGTATGGGAAAGTCTGAAAGTATAAGACATACGAAGATCTGTTCTTAGGAACCATGTCATCGATTTTAGTAACAAGAAAAACTGCATTCATTTATTTTAAAAAAACTTGTATTCAGCTTGGGAATCGAAACAAAACGTTTTGAAAAATAAAACACATTATTAAATAATATGAAATACAATGCATTTCGTTTCTTTTAGATACCATGTTTCATAGTAACATTTATTGCTTATGACCTACACTACCGATAACCCAATAGAAATAATGTACGTTTTATTTTTCAAAACGACCGGGTTCGATTCTCGAACTGAATAAAAGTTTTTTTTTATGTATGAATTCAGTTTTTCTTGTTACTAAAATCGATGACATGGTTCGTAAGAACAGATCTTCGTATGTCTTATAGTTTCAGACTTTCCCACACTGACCGATTTAAATGTGCCATCCTGTATATACCCTTCTATTAACGAAGCCGTCTACTGCGATATTAACTCGTATTTACGATTTTTAGACAATTATCTCCTTAGACAATTATAACCTTAGGTACGATGCACCTATTTTTTCTTATTTGGAACGTCGACTTGTCACCCAATGTTACTAGAAGGTAGAGTAGTAAATGTCAAACACAAGAAATATACCCTGTTTATCTAATATTTTTTTTTACATACAGCCATTTCTATTTCCTAACCTAACCTAACCAAGTTGGAAAACCCCCTACATTGTTACTTCAAAGTTCAATATCTCAAAAATGACTGAACCGATTTTGATAAAACATGTCTAAGAACCAATGCTAGAAAACCTGCTTTGAAATAAAAATTCGCCCGTTTAAGAGCTACGATGTCACAGACAGACACACATAGCGGTCCAATTTATAATACTCCTCTTTTTGCGTCGGGGGTTAAACCCGCGTTTATAATATAATAAAATAACAGTACGTTAGAACTATCATATGACTAGCTTGTTTTATTATTAAGCATAATTGATCGCAAATTATCAGAACAAAAGAATCGATAATGCAGTAGACAAATACGCAATAGCCTTTACTAACTCAATAATAAGCCGTAATAACTAAGCTTTCAGTCTTTAAAAAAATTTACTGCGAAAATGCTCTTTTTAGGGTTCTGGAGCCAAAATGGCAAAAACGGAACCCTTTTAGTTTCGCCATGTCTTTATGTCTGTCTGTCTGTCTGTCCGTCCGTCCGCGGCTTTGCTCAGAGACTATCAATGCTAGAAAGCTGTAATTTTGCACGAATATATATGTAAATTATGCCGACAAAATGGTACAATATAAAAATGTATAAAAAAAAAACATTTTTTTAGAGTACCTCCCATAGACGTAAAGTGGGGGTGATTTTTTTCTTATTTATAAAAAACGCTGAAAAAAATATTGTTAAAAGTATTTGTAATAAATACTTTTTAAACTGATTACACAGCTTTTAACATGTTAGGGTAATGATGTGGCTACTCGTTTTCACAATACATTTCAAAGTCATAATAATATTGCATGCACTGTATGAGTTGAAGAATGGGAAATAATAATTTTTGTTCATGATTTAAGAATCCATTGCAGCTCGCCCGTGTAAATTAGCGATTTTAATTACAGTTAACTGCATAGAATTGCACCTGACGTAAACATGAAACACGTTTTATTTTAATAGACTATAGCCTCAGTATATTCTGGCGTGGTAACAAAAATAATGAGTAATTTTGACAGCAATTAAAACTTCATGTTATCGTGTGTCGATTGATATGCTAGTTTATTGAGGGAAATAAGCAGGTGTACAGTTCGCCTTGTTTGGTTTTATTGTAATGTACTTACATAGGTATGTTTGTTTGAATAAAAGCCCGATAGATGTCGCTGTATCGGTCTCGAACGAATCCTACATCGCGCTTGCAAGAGTTTTCTTATAAGGCCTGTAAATTGGAAATAAATTGTCATTCGACCAGGAACCGTGTACTCGAACACAGGTTTTATTGTGAGTGTACATATTTTTACAAGCTTTTCTTTAACTTGCCCTGTTTATTTATTTATTTGTTTGTTTGGGTCAAATCTTGGAAGCTATATTTGACCTTTTTCCAGTAAACCGAATAAATTGAAATTTGGCATACTTATGTAAATCTTGTGACAATACAATAACCTGGTAGTAAAATCCTCGTAGACCAGCCAGGGTCGTCTCCGCAGAACGGAACTTCTCAACGGTTAATGGTATCGTCTTGAAATTTGGTACGGAAATGTAGCTTGGATGACAATGCAAGTACAGTCAACAAAAAGTACAGTCAGCAAAAAAGCTTGTATTAAAAATGTAATTTTTAACAAAAACTTATTTTAAATACCGTACGTACGTACCTACTTAAAATTATTTTTGAAAATCCGTTTATCTGTAGCCTGGTACAGTCAAGGAAACTGAATCACGTATCAGGGTGGAACCTTTGTGCCATGTTGACATTCCATATATCTGCTAAAAAAATCATAGCAAAGTTGGTTATGAAAAGGTTCAACCCTGGTACGTGATTTAAGTTCCTCGACTGTACCTATAGTACAAGCTTTGTATAGTTTGGGTCTAGGTCAATTGTCGCATGATATTTAACTATTTTTCAACATTTGAGCACACAGTCATCAGAGAACGCGTATTATAACTCGTCATTCGTGGAAATGAACATTACGTTAATTAACAACGGAACTCACAAATTCGGGGACTAATCGAGAACAAGTCATTCAAATGATGTTGTTAAACGTGTCTTTTGTTTTATCGATACCACAGAATAAGTAATAGTAAAAGAACAGAAGCTTTTCTGCCGTACAAAAGTGACGTTTAGGCATAAGAATCGTGTCTACTTTATGCTTCTCTGTCTATCGCATAACTCGTGTTTACTCTCACGCGGCACGTGTAGTGCTAGGGTTGCTACGCCCGGAATACACTAGTGAAGGTTAGAAATGTCATTATCATCAGATCTGATGTCGTTTGAGTATAGGTGCACAATTAACAATGAAATTAAATTAAATTTATTACGTATGACCTAAGGTACAGACGATGACATATTGCTTAGCGTTGCTTTTGTGATGGAAGCCACATTGGATTTGATTTTATTTCGTGTGAAGATTCCATTTTTCAAGCCTTTACATTTGATATTATATTTGATATATTTGGTATATATATACCTACTAGGTATACCACGTTTTAGCGTGCGTTGCTGCAGTGTAATGCAAAATCTTATTGCTTTATTCTTCAACAGGTTAATGCGTCATAAAATAATGCGACAAATGCGTTATGCTTACACTTATTACACTAACACACGTATACACTTATTATACTAACAAAAAACTTATTGTAGTAATAAAAAATACTGTACTAATAAAATTGCGAAGTAAATAAATAAGCGCGAGCGTAACCACTGAATAGCCAATTCTAGGCGGCCCCGGACATCTAAATACTTGTAGCGGAGAACAAAATCGCAGAGTGAGCCGCGCCTGTCAATGCTTTGGTTCTGTTAGGGCCGTTACAGGTAGAGTGCACTCTTACTGCAACTGCTTACTAATGAACCATAAGCAATTTCTTCGCTCACCTGCAAAGCAATTGAGCAAAGCAAAGTACTTAATTGTTTACAGTTCATTGGTATGGATGATTCAATAAATTAATGCTGACTACCCATACATTTCAATCGTAGCTAGCGTGCATTTTTTTATTACAATGAATGCAATGGATATGTAAGGGCAGTTAGCAGTAACATTCCAGTTGGAATCCATCTATCCCTTTCCATCAGACTCGTATCGTAATATTGCTAATGGTCAAGCACAATAAATATTTAAACATCTCCATACGTCAATTCATCGTTTCTAACAACGGCTGTCACAATGACCACGCCGTCTAATATTATTAGACATAATGAGCTATGTGGAGTACTAGCACGTGTACTTAGGAACCGGAGCTACTAATTCTCTATTGTCTGTCGGTATTTTACTTGCAATAACGTACCGTTTTGCAAAGTAATTTCTCAAGAAGTGATTTATTTCTGAAACAATATTGTTATTGAGTTATTTCAACCCAATCTATTGCATTCTATAAGACTGCAAAAACTCTTAAAACAACGAGATCATTATTATTATCCGGTTGATCTATTAACCTGTTCGACCTGGACCAATCCAGCCAATCAGATTGCAGCAATTTCCGAAGTTGTTTTTATTTTCGAACAAATTAAGTGTATATCACTGGCAATCTACTGGTTAATTCCGTGTCTTGTTGTATGTCCCAGCTATGTATGTATGTGCGTAATTTTTAAATTAGCTTATGATTTTGTTGCGTCTTGTATTGTCATTTAGTATGCGAGCTTTGCCTGTAACCCATTCAAACTAGATAGATTTTTTGTTTAAATGTTAGTGAGCATGGCAACTCCATTCGTTTTAATGTTCTAGGTGGAAATACATACACCGTGTTGTAGGTATACATATGTAGCCAAAGGGTTGGCAGGACAAATATCTATTTGTATGCGTGAAGGTATTTGTTTGTGTATTCGGGAATTAGAGGCATATTGTATTTGGTATTCAGACACGGGCAGTTTGTCGTGTATAGGTAATTTATCAGTGGCACAAGGGTTTTGTATTAAATTGCAGCGTAGCCGTACAAGTAGTGTACAGTCAAGGACATAAAACTGTGCCTCTAGCGAAGACAACAATACAACTCGACATAAAGCGATGCAGTGTTTTTTACACCGTTCAATTTAAAAAAAATATATAATTTGGTCAAATTTGCTCTTAAAACTAGTGAAAGATCTTGTTTAAATTGTTCTTAAAGTACTAACCAACAAAAGTTATAAGTTATTAGTTTATAATAGTTAAGTTTTATATGGTTATTTTTTCTTCAATTCTTGTATTCTTGTTATGTGAATAAAATTACCCCTTTTTCGTTTACCAACAAAAACTTGAAAACCCCCAACTTTGTCACTTCAAAGTTCAATATCTCAAAAACGATTGAACCGATTTTGATGAAACATATCTAAGAACCATCGCTAGAAAACCTGATAAAAAAAACCGTTTTCCAATTGCTCCACCCATTTAAGAGCTACAGTGCCACAGACAGACACACATAGCGATCAAACTTATAACACTCCTCTTTTTGCGTCGGGGGTTTAAAAAAGTAGTCACATCTCATAAACAGTAAATCTTGGGACATGTAGGTATATAAGAAAGCAAGTGATTTTTAGCTTAAATCTGGCCTTTTGTGAGCATCCATTTGACTTGGTGCCGTTTAAAATATTATAGAAGTCATCTTTACTCTTACGTTCTAATTATTTGTTTGAGTTAGTAGCAGCAATATACAACTGTCCATCAACGTTCAAAGTAGGCTAACTTTATTCAATAACTTTAGAACTTTACATTCAGAAATTATAATAAAGATTGAGACCCTTAGAACGAGACTTTTTATTTCACATAAGTATCACAAACCCTATCCATTTTCAGATTCATTCCCAAATTTAAAATTTAATTATTTAGGTAAAATATTAACGTAACGCATATTTAAGTAAGATGTATATTGAGCAAAATGTTTTTTGCCAAAATTTCAACTTAATCAGTCCAGTATAATTGAAACAAATTGGCTGTGACAGAAGAACAGTATAGACAACAGAGTGATTCTGTAAGGATTCAGTTTTTTCGCTCGGATGCATGGTACCCTAAATAGGGAATATAAAAAAGTTGTTTCATCACTTAGTTCTGGCATTTTAATGTACCTAGAATATATTTAACAGAACCTATTAAGTTGGTAACATTTTTTTGTTTGGTAAAAAATGTACTCGTAATTACAGGTGATTGTAGTTCAAGATAGCCTAATCTACTTTCTGTAATTATATTGTACCTACGTAAAAAATTGCTTATAATGTTAACTATTATGGTTTAAAAAAAAAGTAAAATAACTACTCAACTGCACGTTTTCAAGTCATGCTTGATAATTAAACACGTTACTTTAGTAAAAAAATAACATAACAATCAAGAAATACCAAATTTGATTGTTGAAATGAATTGTAACCTGCACTCAGCTTTCACCACCGTATTTCGCGTAGCCTTCAATCATTACATCCTCACCACTTTGATGGTTGGCAGTCCCGTCTATTTTAAGCTAAGCAATTTTCCCCTCGTGACATAAATAAGGGACTAGCTTGCTGAGATAGTATTTCTGAAGCGATAAAATCAGGATTTTTAAAAAGCCTATCAGTGTCTTAAGGTGCTGGCAACGCACCTCCTCCTTTCCATGCTCGTTTACTTCCTGTAAAACATGTTTATGTATAAAAAAACTAAACTAAATTTTAATGAACGCAACGCATCGAAAAGGCTTGACAGCGTTACCTCGTTGAAAAGCGTTACTACGAGGAGAGATAGTTACCGGGCTTTTTGGGCACCAACCAATGGCTAGACGTTTGTGCGGATCAGAGCTGGACAACCGGATAACCCAGTGGTTAGAGATCCTGACTACGAAACTTGAGGTCACGGGTTCGATCCCCGGCAAGGGCAGATATTTTGTTTGAAAAATACGAATGTTTGTTCTCGAGTGTGTGTTTAATATGTATTAAAGTAATGTATCTATCTATTTAAGTACATATGTTTATCCGTTGCCATAATAACAAGCTTTTCTAACTTTGGGACTAAGTCAATTTGGTGTCAAGTGTCCCGTGTTATTTATATTTGTGGCGACTGTATTTTCGTATACGTTGTTGATTATTCATTATACGCATGTGCGGATATAGACGATCGCTTTTTTTGCTTTTTACCAACTGTCATCTTACTGACATATTTGTTCTATACAAAATCCTTTTTAGTCTATTGTGTTTTATCTTTTCTGTTTGTGTGTAAATAAATATATTGTATGGTGTTAAGAGTGTGTTTACTATTTCATTACAAACACATATTCCCCATATATTTATTTAATTAAAGTTTATCGTATAAACATATTCATTTGATACGTTACCTTTTAAAATGTTAGAAATACTGTGAGCTTTTTCCATATATTAGTTATATGGTTAGAGTTGTATGTCTATTTGCCCTTGGGCCTCGCCCCACCACACACGGTGCGTGTCCGCTCCACACGCACGGTGGAGTTTCCCTTTGACTGTTAAATTGTTAATGACCGAGTTGGCTTTTGACTTGAATATTTGCTATGTCAAGCGGTGATGGATGGGAGTGATGCGTTATGGTGCTAGTTGAGATATTCGTAAAGCGATCGACGTCGATTCATGTCGCTTGAGGAGCAAAATCGGTGGTCGCCTTGACATGAGCTATAAAATAATCAGACGGAAGACGTCCAAGTAGTTCTACTAGCTTTTCATCCGCTGTCAGTGGATGTAGATGAGCTACAGTTTCAGATATGTTTCCACGCTTCAAGTCCCGCAAAAGACAAAGATAGTTTTTATCGCGGAAAATTGCATAGTTCCCGCGGATAGAATAAAATGGGGAATGAATTCTACGCGGACGGAGTCGCAGGCAACAGCTAGTTGAGCATAAATGTGCATTATTTAAAGTATAACATTGAAAAACACTTAAATATTATTCTTAATTATAATATTCAAAACGGCTACTAAGCCGTACCTACTAAGGTACATAATATTATTTTCGTTTGGTAACACTCAACCAATAAAGTCGCTCCTAAACTAAATTACAGCCTTGGAAAAATCGATGCTGCCTCCATTTATAACACTAACCGATTGCTTTCGATTGGTATCCCACGTTAACATATCACAACGTTTGACAACATGGACAAGTAGATAAATAACCACATTGTTTTGTGATATAGTACTTAATAGGTTCAAATTGTATATACACATAAATTATGACTGTCATACTTCGTGTAGTCAAAGCTTATCATATAAAGGGTGTACACTTAAATTAGTCAGCTAAAATGTCGTTCGGAACTCGAAAAAAAGATCGATCTTCTTCATTCTCATTTGAATCTTCAGGAATAAGAAGAAAACTGACGCGTCCCGAGCTAGGGTTACTTTAAGAAATTTTGGGGCTACTTTGATAGATTTAAAATGTTTATAAAAACGCAAATATTCATAGTTCGATTGAACAAATGAAGTAAAAGTTAGGTAATTTATGAAGATAGGTATTTCACTGCCACAGATGGTCTAAAAAAATAAGGATATGGCGTAAAAACTGTTCTGCAAAGTAGCCCTGCATTTTAAAGTAACCCCGTGTTACTACTGTAAATGGTTTTATTCACTTACGAGTAAACTTTATCCAATTATTGGTCAGTTAACTCAGTTCCAGGTTGGATTGACTTGAAATTTTGTATAAAATATGTAGACGCATGTACTTTTTGCTGGTTGCCCAACCAGCAAAATGTTTACTAAAATAGCATGTCCTTTTTGTCACAAATACTTTTTTTTTCTAATGCCGTAATCATCAAAGTACTTCATATTTGTCTTAAATCGAGTTAAATCGAAGGAAACACTTATTCCACACGGGTTGAACAGCGGAAAAAACGGCATGGTTAAAAAAAGGGCTGCATCATGCCTGAATAATCGGTAACAGCAGTTTACATTCACGCCGTAGTTATAACGGACAAAAGAACACATTAGAAGTTATTTAAGGCACTATTATGTGTAGAAATGGACACTTAATTGAAATATACTCGTACCTATGTAAAAAAAATTTCATCGACTGAATATTTTGGTGTTGAAATTGCAATGTTTCCTCACGTGAGCGATCTGATAGGAAATAAGTCTGTGTTTGTTTTTGATACAGAAATATTAATTTTGCATATTGGTGAACAGTTTTAGCATCATTTAATTGTATTTTCTTGTTTGCTGTGCGCTCGATTATGCCGATCTTCCATTAGCTTGCATAGCCATTAAAAATAAATGCTGCCTAGTAGATTCTATATGACGATCTATAACGATTATAGATTTTCATTAATCGTAGCTAGCAAATAAAATAACACTCTCAGTTAAGTCGCTTTGAATAATATTAAAAATTGTTCCTAAGACGCCACTGAACACTTAAAACCGCTTTCCCCAAATAGTACAATTATTTTTGTTCGGAAGAATGATGACTACAGCAAAGGTTTTTCCGTGTGGAACGCACGTCGCACGATGCAAACCGCTTGCATATTTAGATGCATAATTATAACAGACGGTGCGTCCAGACAGCCAATCAAAACTGATTTGGCTATTTCCGATGCAATTCTAACTTTATTGCAGATTTCTAGCCATAGCTCACTGGCGATTTAATGCAAAATGCTTTAGTCGTTTCAGTGAATGTGGGCGTGCGTGTGTATTTGCGCGTGTGTGTGTGCGTATTTGTATACGTGTGTGTGTGTGTCTGAAGCAAACATATTAATAGTATAGTTAATTACCATGGAAATTTAGTGAAATCTCGGGATTTAAGAAGAAATTAGTCATGACAACATGGAAAAAACCCAATTAAAATGTCAAAAAAAAATCAAATGTAAGAATAAAATGGAATGAGTTATGTGTTGATCCTAGGTGGTTGTGCGTACAAATAAATATTATTTTTTTGTCAAAACATTAGTAATAGGCGAAATGGTTCACGTGAGCAAAGCCATGGGTGAAGACTAGTAAACTACACAGACCTAAGATTTCAATCGTATTACACTGTACTTAATTAAAATTAATCAAAGCACGTATGACATAGCTCTATCTTGCACGTTCGATCGCCGAGCAGCATGGTTTTAACTAGTTTACATAATTATAGACTGTGTAGTAAAGTAACGTCTGCTTTAATTAATAACGCAAAATAAAATTGAAAGTATGTAACAAGTTTGGCGTAGTAAGAAGAAATTACTGGCATGAGTATATCTTATAGGTTCAATGCAATAGTTTTGCAATGTATTGGTGAGCTCTTAACATAATTGCTAGTTTATAGTCGTATAACGCAAAATAAAACATTGATGTAGTATATGAGTAAATAACTCTTTTTTATTGTTAGAAATAAGTATTAGAAATGTTGTAGATCTTAACTCTCAATTACTCGTAAAGACATAATTTATGGCTTTTATAGTAGAAGCCTGGTAGTGGCCCACTGGTTTGAGCTATGGCCTCCCAAGCAGAGAATCGTGGGTTAAAATCCCGGCACGCACCTCTGAATTTTTCGAAATTCATGTACGAAATTATAATTCAAAATTACCACGAGCTAATACGGTGAAGGAAACCGTCGTGAGGAAACCTGCACAAACCTGCGAAGTAATTCTATGGTGGTGAAGTTCCCAATCAGCACTGGGCCCGCGTGGGAACTACGAGCCAAGCCCTCTCACTCTGAGACGAGACCTGTGCCCTGCAGTGGGACGTATAGGCTGGGATGATGATGATGACGATTTTTAATAGTATCTACTAATAAAGAAACTTTTAAGTTTCTCCATCCCGGCTCACCTTGGCCCTATAATTCCGAGTAAAAAATAGGATTCATAAAAAATGCAAATTAATGTAAATTTTACGTTTTAAACACAACTCGACCTGGTGAATATTTTTAAGGGTCAGATTTTGCGTGTTAGATAAAAAAAGCGCTTAAGTGAAACAATAAGGGTGGAAGGCCAATATTATTTTTTATTAAAAAAAACAATGAGATAAGCTTATCTGTTGAAATGAAGGCAATATCTTGTAAATGTGGTGAATGGCGGTTAAATATTATGAGAAAAAAAAGGTTTGGAAATAATAGCATTTTAAAAGTTGATAGAAATGCCGACTGAAGTCAGACCATTTTATTCATACCTTCGTATTAATCCTTATTTAAATAAATCATTTCATTTTCAAGACTGTTTTAATACCTGTAGATTACTTTTTGAATTATTCAAATCGGACGTTCCATTGAAAAGATATTACGAATTTAAAAATATCAATCTAACCAAAAAAATACATTTGCGTCGCTTCGCGAGTTTGGATGTAGTTTTTGTGATTAGAGACCTTTTTAGGGTTCCGTACCCAAAGGGTAAAAACGGGACCTTATTACTGAGACTTCACTGTCCGTCTGTCTGTCACCCGGTGGATCTTATGAACCGTGATTATCTTATCGCTATAACAACAAATATTAAAAACAGAATTAAATAAATATTTAAGTAGGGAGCTACAACAAACGTGAGTTTTTCGCCGTTTTTTGCTCGATATTAATAACCGCAACAGGTAGACGCTTGAAATATTCACAGAATATTTTAGTTGTATAGTATTTAGTCTTCTTCTTATTATTATTTTATTTATTTAATTTAATGTGTACGTTTAAATAATAATATAGTTCATTGTTGTATATTCAATTTTAAAATAAAAATATAAATATACATATAAGGGGACCTCCCATACTAATGGCTAATGATAATTTTGTGTAGAGTGCGAAACCGTCTCGCACTTGGCCAGTTTTTTGAAAATTATGCCCGCGCAAACTACGGGCTACCGGCACGCAGACCTTTTTACCCGACTGTCCAAAGGAGGATTATTTTGAATATTGTACCCGTGCGGAGCCGGGCGGGGAGCTAGTCTCTTTCTAAAAATAATAATTTAACATGGAGATGTGAGAGAGATGTGAGATTATACCAACTAGCACGTTTTCGGTTGATTAAGCCGTCGCCGTCACGTGCCATGCACGGAGCGTCAAAAACGGTGCCGTTACGTTTCATATAGATGTCGGCGGCCGATCGCAAAATCCCGCAGATCACGAAGTTCCGAGGCACATCATGAAATGGCGCCATTTCATGATATGACTAAAAGTTGGCCAGGCATATCACGACGTGCCTGAGAAACAATACGGCAGATCGATTAGAGCAACGCATTCGTCGATATTCCTAGCTTTATTTATTTATTTATGCTGAAAAAAAGAAAAATTTAGGTACGACGAGCGAAGCGAGGAGTGGTTAGTATGAATTGTGACCACTACGCACGAGCCGAGCGAGCGAAGCGAGCTTGCCGCGGCAGCGGCCGGCGAAGTGCCAGAACCGATATGGCGGCGTTTCATGATATGCCTAGGAATTTCATGATCTGCCTAAACGTCACTAGGCAAATCGTTAAACAGTGAGTTTCAAACGATATGGCGGATGTCCTTTAGCTAATTCATGTAATGGCGCCATTTTACGATATGGCTAGGAATTTCGTGATCTGGCGGATTTTACGATCGGCCGCCGACAGATATGACGCCGTTGATATGTTGTAGTCCGTGTCGCGTTACATTCCGTTCCTATTACGGTCCTGGTATAATACGGTGTAGTGGGCAGAGAACTTTATGGTCGTCGTGTTATGACATGACCGATTTCTCTGTCTAATTGACAATTTAAAGTATATCTTCGTCGAACAAAAACATACACAGCTCGCTTTTTTTACCGACTTCAAAAAAGGAGGACGTTCTATGTTCCAATGTTTTTAAACAATAAAGACATCTGAATATTCCCTATTATTAGTATGGAAAATTATACCTCGTTGAGTTTCTTGCCGGATTCTTCTCAACAGAGATTTATCCGAACCGGTGGTAGATTTTTTTTGACATTCATAAGTGCTTATTATAGCCTAAATTGAATAAAGATATTGTGACTTTGACTTTGATTGTAATCCACTACACTGACAGACAGCAATATTGTGTCGGTAGGTACTAGGCCACGACCTTGACTTAAGAAAATAAAAAAAAAACGAATAAATCGCAGTCATGATGCCAAAACACGAAAGACGTAATTACCCCAATCACTCTAATTGTTTACTTAACATTTAGCTTTTTTGTTTTATTCGACTGGATGGCAAACGAGTAGGTGGCTATGGTAAGAGATCACCACCGCCTTATTCTCCAGTCCAAATTTTAATCCAAAACTTTTCCAACCCCCATTTTTAGACGCATGGAATTCGAGTTGTTAACTGTGCAGATGAAAAAATAAAGAGCTTACAGTATTACACTTTCATGTGCCGGGCAGCACAATCATCTTTTTGCACTGCAAGCAAAACGGCTGATCCGTTATTAATGAAACTAGCTGTAATAAAACGAGTTTAATCTGCGAGGCTGGGAGGTTGCATATTAAAATGTTGGGTTGGTCTGCCTTCTTTACTACTTTTGTATGTTTTTAATGATCTTACAATCTTCTTACAGTCTTATCTTGACAATACAATGCAATAACTCTTTATTGAACACCAACACAGTAAGCAGTACAGAAAACACAGATTTTCTAAGGTAAGCATAGGCAGCAATAGGTAGGCGTTTAGTTCACTTATTTATAAGAAATGATTTAAAAAAAGGAAATAAGTTTCAAATAATTTATTGAATCAGGTGTTACTTTGCGGAGGTCCATATCAATGAACTAAAAGAACTTCGTTGCTCACCCGCGACCTTAAACACCTTACCTGACTTTAAGGTAAGGTAAGGTGTTCAAGGTCACGGGTGAGCAAAGAAATTATTTTAGTTCATTGAAATAAGTTTCTATTTAGTTTTTTTGTGTTTACATGTTGTACGTATGTGAGAAGAAATTAATTATTTACATTTCATACTAACGAAAAGTCAGCTGTTCTTGAATTATTTATTTAGTTTATTGGAAAACTGTTATTGTTTGATAAATAACAACACGCTAACTATACTTGAAAGGTTTAGGTAATCAAGTTGATGTAAACAAATGTCAGCTGCCAGATTTGGCACATTCAAAGATTTTAAACATTTGACTTATCTACTCGTATCATTGCAATACAAACTAGATTAATAATGTATTTCAATACAGAAATGTAAATGTTTAGATAGTTTAATGGGGGACTTTTAATATGTATTTAAGACACAAATTGACGTTGTTTTGTTTACATTTACTTAATTACTAACACCTTTCAAGTATAGTTGCCCATATGAAAATCTATCAAAAAGATAGAATAGTCCTTGGTGCACCAACATGATCCTCAACGAATACGTATGCCCAATTTCAAGTGTTATAGTGATTCAAGAAGTGTGTTTCCTATCAGCTAGTCAGTAACGCTACTTAAGAGTACATTACTATTTCATACGTGTACCTATAGATAAAGAAAATGATACAATTTTTAACCTTGAAATGATTTCAAAATTTTATTCTTGTTAATGTTTATGTACACCGCAAATAAAATAAACGTAAATAACATGAACAGACTTAATTCTTACTTTGACCTTAATAATAACACGAGGTCTACAAACGTCAACTTATTATATTTTGCCAAGATTGTGTCGGTTCTACTTTGTGTTACAACTTTTCCGTAGCAGCTCGTAGAGCGTCGTAGCGCCGTAGCACTTTATGCGATTTCGCATGGCGGTCGCCTGCACTAGAATTTAAAAAGTAAACTGACGCAACAGTTTTTATTTTCTATTCAGCCAAGTACTTTGTTTTATGTTTTTAAGAACACGCTAAAAATTCCGTAAATTGGAACGTTTAATGAACTAAAAAAGCAATGAATATTATATAATATAAAGCCAATCATTTAAATAATTTTCTGCAGAAATGATGTAGCGTTCATACAATATTTTCGGCAACAAAGCATTTACCGAGCAAACTTCCCAGGAAAGGCAGAAAACGAAATCATGACTAGGTTTTTGTTTGAGAAAAGTCATACAAATAACAAAAAACCGCCTTCTAGCCGAAATACCTTCGAAAGACGCTGTATTTTAGCAGCTCGAGGACATGTCACTGAATGCGACGTAAGAAACGGTGACGCAACGGGGTCACGCTGTTTTGCCACCTAAATAGTTTTTAATCTTTTTTTTATTGATATCAACAGTTATATGCATGTTAATCTGTAAAGCACCATAATCTTGGGGTCACTAGTAGAGTGACTAGATTACAAAATTATTAAACCGCGTAGTGCATCGCAAGTGTGCTTCATCGCAGAAATACAAAAGTGATGAACTATATTTATGCATCTACAGTTACTAGTGAACCATTTATTGCATGAGCCATTCGATACCTTGGGGCTCAAAGGGCGTAAAACACAACTTTTCAGGAGAAGCAAAAAACTGGAAAAAAAAATAGTTTTGTTGTTTCTAATGTTACATAAAAGTCTTCTATTGACGAAGAGCTTATAGTTTCTTGTAGTTTTTTAATATAAGTACTTAATACTTACTGCTTTGATGATTATACAAAGTTATTTTTTTTGTTCTTTATATCTCAAATTTTGAAAATAATTGTGTTGAGGGACTAAAACAACACAGGTCGTAAAGGAGATTTTTGAACGAATTTCCTTTCGTTTATTATACAGATCGATAGAGAAAAAAAGCTGTATAAGATGCCATAGAGTAGTGCCTTTACGCCCAAATGTCCTTTACGTCCTTTAAACCCCATTTATTATGTTGTCCAAAATAAATTGTATTAAAAAATGGTTCAATTTTTAAATAAAAAAAATAAAATATTATATTACTATCAATATACCTAATGTTAATAACAGCAAACGCAATTAAAGTTCTAGATGTTTATGATTTTGGCACAATAATTAATCCCAAAATATCTTTGATTCTTCAAGACAACTTACAAAGACATTAATTTAGAAAAGGTTGTATTGTACGAATTCAAATGGACCGTACATTAAAATAAAAATACCTACAACAGGGCTCTAACAATGTTTATTCAAACTAACGCGTAACAAAAAGAGGTCGTGAACTAGGAGTCCCGTGGGAAACAATAACTTGTCACAGTCAATATATACAGCTGTAAAATATATAGTATTACTGAACTTCGTTAACGGCTTTTGTTATTTTGTTTAAAGTGCAAGAATAATGTATGTTATGGCGATTTTATGTCACGGTTCTGTTTAGTAATTTGTAATGTTGGGTTAAGCTCGAATTTGCTACGGGTTTCTAGAAATGTTAGTTACGTAATGTCAAATGTTAAAATAAGTTTGTGTAATTTTTGTAAAACTTTTTCCTGACTTTATAGCATTGTAAATCAATCAAATTAAATCAAATTTCAAGTCAATTCTACCACAGCAAATTGATAGAGTCCTACTTAATCATTAATTATAAGATATCTATTACTTAAAACAAATTTAATATAGTTTATATATTCGTCTTATATCTTAATTTACAAAATAATGTATTATATTGGCAAATTAATGGATGTATTTAATTACTTGTTGTTTTCATCAATTATTATGTAAAGTCCAATTTCGGTTGCAAGAATAGGCGTACAATTTGCATTACATTGCGAGGCTGTAAAGCGAACGAGTTGGGTGATATCAATCGAAAACTGTAATGTATTTCAACTTGCATTCTTGCTAGTCTAAACTAGACTTATAAGTATTCGACCAATATTACATCTTACTTATAAACATTACAAGTTATATATAACTTATAACATACATACGCTCGAAATAAGGAATCTTCTGAAATAATGTTCCATAATGTGTGTTGAGTGTTTAGTTGATATTCCCAATTACACGTCCTTGGCATCAATGGTTCTCTAAAATATTTTGGTCAGTGTAAGTGTGCATGAAATTCACAGGTTGTCTTTTTTTATCTTGCCTTTACTGGGAAATCCATATCCATACTAATATTATAAATGCGAAAGTGTGTTTGTATGTTTGTGTGTTTGCGTGTTAGTCCGTCTTTCACGCCGTAACGGAGCGACGGATCGACGTGATTTTTGGAATAGACATAGTTTATGGGCCGAGAGGGCTCGGTCCGATCCATACCGTCGTATGTCCTAAAGTCAAGTGCCATACCAATTTTGTCCTAAACGCTCTTGACATATCGTCATTGCTCATAAAGATTATAAGCCATAATGTTTCTTATGTCCTAAGAGTCATAAGCCATAATATTACATTACCTAATGCTCAAAATACTAATTACTTTAGCCATAATATAACATGACCTAATGCCAAAATACCTATTTGTTCTGTACTAATATTATAACACATACATCTTATGTCCTAATGTAATGTTCGTCTTAATCATCACTTGCATAACGCTTTTTCTCTGAACCGTAATTTTCCAGAGTTTTTATAAAAAAACCTATCCTAACCTATACAGTTTTGAATGAATGACCACTTCGAAATTTCTGAAATATTTACGGTTCAGAAAAAAAACCAATATGGCAAATGATGATTAGGACAAACATTACATTAGGACATTTGATTTACGGCTCACGAATGGCACCCGAACTGCGTCCCAGCGAAACGAACTGCTACCATAAAAGTAGTTAGGTTAGGTTAGAACTGCGTCCCCAACAGAAGCAAACTGCTACCAGAAAAGAAGGTTAGGTTAGAACTGCGTCCCCAACAAAAACGAACTGCTACCAAAAAAGTATATTTTATGACAGATCATTATGACCAAAGTATTAGGGAACATACAATTAGGACAAAAGATATTAGGGATTCCAATATGGCCCCCGAGATGACATAGGCTACTTTTTATCCCGGAAAAATGCACAGTTCCCGAGGAACAGCGCGATATCCGAATACCACGCGGGCGGAGCCGCGGGCAAAAGCTAGTGCAAAATATAAAGGTCTTCACTTAGCACGTGATGTTGTTTAAAAAATGGCAAAGCATATGTGGCGGGTCTTACCCCGCTACACGCTGGCAGCCACTCCCTTTTGTCGATTTTTCATTCGTAAATTACATTTGTACACTCAACCAAATAATACGGTGTACGTGTTATTTATGTGGCGAAATGATTCGTTTTTTGTTCTCTAACGAGTGGAACTCAGGTTCTTTGTGGTCGATAATAACGTTATATTGAGGTAATTCGTTAAGACAGCCTGTAATTTGGTTGGGTTCGGCGTTTGAAGACTTTTTATTCTTGGGAGTATGCGTAATAATGAGTATTGACATATTATGAGTTTACAACCGTCTTCAACAATAGGGTAAACGTGGAATGTTACAAATAATTTCTTACCACTGTAAAATATAATCAATTCAAACCAAGTTTTGCTGGTACTTTGAATATAATGTAAATTTTCCGCTAATTTATGTTACTTATAAAGAAAAAAAGTCGAAATTTTTAATAAAAAATTATAAAACCATATTTACGTATACTTTTACTAATTACGCAATGTTGCGGTTATAGAAAAATACACGCTGTATATTTAGACATTTATTGTTTTTTACCTCCTCCGAAAAATGCAATTGACAAATACCTTCTCCTTTCCCTTTAGTCTTAAAGGCGTTTTTATAACATAGATGGACGGAAAATATAGAAAACTTTAAAATAATGGTACGGAATCTTGAATCCATGTGTGAGCTTTCAATACCTTCGTTTATAACTTTCTTGCCCTATTAGGCTTGTAAGTCATTAAAAACTTCTACCGAAAAGTTACAATTAGAAATGTGTTTACAACTAACTTGTTGATACTGTATTATAATATATAGCCGATATGCTGAGCCGGGACCTTTTATAACGGCAACACTACATATGTATTTTCTCTAACCTGTGTAATGTGTCACTACTCTTTCTTTCTTTCTTTATATTAATCCCAATTAAAATAACAACATAGTTCAGTACACTGCTGACAAATACAGCCTTAACTTTGCTTATTAAGAAGAAATATTAGGCTAAGCTAAGCGTAGGTGGTGAGATGAAATATGTTAAAACATTTTATTAAGCCCCTTCGGTCTCGAAGATTCATTTATTAAGCTGTAACAGCCCTCTGACTGTATCAGACCTCTATGACACGCATAATATCTTGCCGCTTAAAGAAAAGTTAAACATTATGAGCGTTTATACCTGCTGAGCTGGCAACGTTGCATTTTGTTTGTTTTTCTCGGTTATTCCATTAAAAAATATTTTAAATTAAAAATGTGGTCTGATAGAACTTTTTTTAATACTATAATTCTTTTGTTAATGTGTCTATTCCAATAATTATTCGTGATAGACTTTTTTTTCTTTAAAAACCGTTAGTAAACATTTGACCGTTTCATTACATTTTTATGGAATAATCGAGAAAAACCAACAAAAATGCAACGTTGCCAGCTCAGCAGGTATAAACGCTCTTATTCATAAATATATTCACTTTTGTTTTTCCCGTCATTCACTTTATAATTTTACAAGACGTAAGCTGAGATTTTTTTGTGAAATAAATAAACTTTACTCAGAAATAACTATGTATTCCCGGATTACTCGAGAACAGCTGTAGTGATTTGATTATTTCGACATGCATAATTTTAAATCATATTATTTAAGATTTTTCTCCGGTAGCTCTATGTAGTCTCCGATAGCTAGGAAGACATGTCGTGTCTCTCTTGGTTTGTGTTTTTGTTCATTTACGTCCCGTGGTTTTTACATATTTTTATAATTAAGGTCTGTAGAAACTGATATGTTCATTCATTGATCAAAACTCATACTCATAAAGATTGAAAATAAAAGATGTTTCTATTAATATTGTATGTTATTATTATTGTATTGCATTGTATTTGTATAATACTTTAGAATCAGAAATGATGATATCCGCAGTAGAACTAAGGTTACCGACATAGCTCGAAGAATTGCGAAACTGAAGTGGCAGTGGGCGGGGCACATTGCTCGCAGGACTGATGGCCGATGGGGTCAGAAGGTTCTCGAATGGCGTCCGCGGACCGGAGACGAGCTGTCCGTAGGCCAACAACAAGATGGAGCGACGACCTGCTTAAGATCGCGGGATCACTGTCGATGCGGAAAGCACAGTCTGAGTGGAGAGCCTTGGGAGAGGCCTATGTCCAGCAGTGGACGTCTTTCGGCTGACACGATGATGATGATGATTATACCTTCGTTTCTCGACTTCTTAATAAACTCCCATATCGGTTAGCCGATTGCAAAGCACGTAGCGGTATAATTACTCTTAATACGACTACAAAACAGCTTTCATTACAAAATAGAAAAAATTGCACTATATCCCTCAGTGGCCCGCTAGAGGCCAAACCCGCGTTTCCGGCTCATATTAAAACCGTTATCGCGAAATCTTAACTACTCTGTACTCGAAACTATAGCCCTCTACGAAAATGATATACTTAGTTTTAATCTGCGCATAAAAAGCAACCGTATCGTAAAGAGTTTACGTGCAGTTCGCGCCGAAACTGGCTTCCGTACAGAAATGCCCCATTATTTCTCGACATTAATTTGATAAGAAAAATGTGAGCATACTGTCTGTATTTCAACTTTATGTTACTTTTCCTAGGGGTATATTTCGGCGGTTCGACAGGAGCTACTTATGTGTTGTAGGGGTCTATTAAAGTTGCCGTTTCGTAGAGATAGGGCTTTAATGTACTTTTTGTCAGGTTTGAATAATGAAAGACTGCGTCCGCCGCACTCGCACGTATCACGCGGTTTGGGATTGTTATTATCATTTCTTATTAGCATAGCTTTTGTCGAAATAAATTATAAATTTAATAAGTGAATTTCGCTTCGAGCTCCACGAGTCGGTGGACTTAAAACTTGGATTTACGACGACATCAAAGTAACTTGTAGTAAAACTGACCTGAGGGGATGGAGAATAAAAATGTTGACAAAGTGTTGCTCGAAATATAAGTTGTAAAAGAAAGTTAATCACATGAATGAAAGGGAAAACACAAAGACAATTTAACTGAATACAATTATTCTGCTCAGCCGCGACCTTTATGATAACTACACATTTATGCAACAAATGTGTG